>NC_054545.1:6600426-6887926 GCF_017654505.1 Polyodon spathula
CACTTATCTACACCCCATACTACACACTGTTAAGGGGAAAAAAGTTTTTTTTGAGAAAAAAAAAATATATATGTTAAAAATACAAAACTGAAAGAGCCTAATTGGATAAGTCTCCACCCCCTGAGTTAATACTTGGTGGAAGCACCTTTGGCAGCAATTACATCTGTGAGTCTGTTGGGATAGGTATCTTCCAATTTTGCACACCTTGATTTGGCAATATTTGACCATTCTTCTTTACAAAACTGTTCAAGCTCTGTCAAGTTCCTTGGGGAATGTTGATGGACAGCAATCTTCAAGTCATGCCACAAATTTTTAATTGGATTTAGGTTGGGGCTCTGACTGGGCCACTCAAGGACAGTTTTTTTTTTGTTCCTTTGTGTTCCTTAGCCACCCCAGTGTAGCTTTGGCTGTGTGCTCGTTGTCATGCTGAAAGGTGAACTTCCGTCCCAGTTTCAGCTTTCTTGCAGAGGGCAGCAGATTTTCCTCAATGACTTCTCTGTACTTTGCTCCATTCATTTTCCCTTCTATCCTGAAAAGTGCCCCAGTCCCTGCTGATGAGAAACATCCCCATAACATGATGCTGCCACCACCATGCTTCACAGTAGGGATGGAGTTCTTTGAGTGATGGGCTGTGTTGGGTTTGCACCAAACATAACGCTTTGCATTTAGGCCAAAAAGTTCAATTTTAGTTTCATCAGACCCCAAAACTTTTTGTCACATGGATACAGAATCTCCTGCATGTTATTTTGGTGCTCATGGTTGAGTCATTGCTTTGAAATGCACTAATCAGCAGAGGGAACCTACAGGAACTGCTGAATTTATCCTTGTCACAGAGACGGCCGAAGTGGGCGGCGTCAGAACCAGGAAAAGGAATGAAATACACAGACAGGACGGATGAATTGAAATGATGATGGCGCTTGCTTGTGCCAGTTTATTGCAAAATAAAAGGGTTTAACAAACAAACAGAAACAGGACATGGCACTTTACACCAAAATAAATAGACAAACAAAAACGGACTATACTTAACAAAACACAATGCATGGACAGACACACTAACAAACACGGTGAGCAGATAAATACAAGTATTGTGCAGGTCCCACCAGCACGCAATAGCAATTGAAATTATAACGCTCTTACTCTCTCTCCCGTTCTCCACTCACCGAACACCCAACTGCGAGTGAGTAAAATGTGCATCTATATATACACTGTTGTGCTGGGATTCAATTACTAATTAATTATTCACTTGAATCCCAGCACGTGAATTAATTATGTGCAACCTCGTGCTCACATATTAACTACTATAAATGTACGTGAAGTGATGTACAATCCAATGCCTAAATACAAATATACATTTTAAACACTCGTGCTACACAGACCCGTACATCCCATGTACCAATGACTATACATCAACATTTAACAAACCAAACACAACATAACAGATAATATACACAGGGGCAGGCACTTTGTCACAATCCTGAAATCACGTGAATCACTACAATTTAACACAGGTGGAGGCCACTTAACTTGGTGTGTGATTTTGAAGGCGATTGGTTACACCTGAGCTAATTTAGAATTGCTATTACAAGTGGGGTGGACACTTATCCAACCACGCTATGTCAGTTTTTATTTTTTATTAATTTTCTACACATTTCTAGAATATTTTTTTTCACTTCAAAGTCGTGAGGTAGGATGTGTAGATAAATCAAAAATTTAATTCCAGGCTATAAGGCAACAAAAGGTGAACATTTTGAAAGGGAGTGTAGACTTTCTATAGGCACTGTATATATATATATATATATATATATATATATATATATATATATATATATATATATATATATATATATATATATATATATATATATATATATGTGAAAACCGGCTTTACCAAGGGTTTGTTTTAAAGAACTGTAATATTGTATTCTGATCTGAAAATGTGTATTTGGTCCCATTAGCTATGAAACCAGAAGATAATTGTTAAGCACTTGGGAGGTCTCAGATGGTAAAGTGCACTAATGGCAAGTAACCAGGCTTAGCTATAAGAAAAAAGGGTATTAAGGGCTCATTCACACCAAACTATGGGACACACTGAAAGCAGTGTAAAGCTATTTTTATCATTTAAAATGCTGGTTAACAAAAAAAAAAAAAAAAAAAAAGACTGCACCTGTCTGCTTTTATATACTAATATGGATCGTTTAGTTTGTTTGAAATAAAGAGTAACAAGTAAATAAATATATAAGTAAATAATATATTATATTTAAATTATATCTCTTAGACTTCTGTTTAATAACCCAAACAGAAGAGAACAAACTACGAAAAGTTGGGTTTGTCTTACTAGTTGTGATGCATTACTGTACATAAACAGTTATATATCAATGTATGTATCAAGGATTTCATCTGTTGAAATAAACTTTGTGTGTCTTATGTAGGTTGAAAGGACACCAGAGAAGCTTGTGTCCAGAAATCTGCTGATGACGTTAAATACTGTTTCGACTGCAGGGCTGACACTGCCAACACTTACCTATTGTGAATGATCAATGATCCCTATTGAAACATATCATAATTAATAATAATAATAATAATAATAATAATAATAATAATAATAATAATAATAAATAATTTTAAAAAGTATTTATAAGCATTCATAATGGGCAGTGTTGATGGACTTCCATTGCAGATGCTGACATATAGGTGAAATATGGTTAAAAGCTCTATAACTTATAATGCAAATGAGACAAAGTAATAAATGGTTAATCATTTTGTATGGGTTTATTTTAACCCAGTATCTAAGTAGATTACAAATGTAGTTATCTGTGGGGTATTTTACAGCACAATTCTAAAGTTATAAATACACAGTACTGCCTGTTAAATTCTCAGAAGTACTTTTGAGGATAAAGCTTTTTAAACTAGTAACTCTGAAACGTACTTTTAGTTTCATTCAATTGTATTTTGGAAAACTAAAATACAACAATGTCCTTGTACTTATTTAACTAATTATTTATGTGTTTGTTTGTATGTTTAAAATATACTAAAATCAACAATTATTAGAGGATGCTTGTCAGAATCAGTTTGTAAGCCCATTTTTCTGTATTTAGTTTCACAATACTTAACCCAGCTGTCAAGATATTTAGGTAACACTGTTTTAGATGTGTTTTACTTTATTGTCTGTGCTGTAAAAAGAGAACTAATCTGTTTAAAGAATGTGTGCCTCATGAAGCAGTACCTACAAACATGATTTATTTATTTATTTATTTATTTATTTATTTATCCATGGCGATTTACAGTTGTTACAAAATATCATAATACAAAGTATCACATTACAAAATAGAATAATTTTGTAATGTGATACAGTAAGATGACCTGTGCAAACATTTACTGTAACCAAATTACCTTTTCTACATAGCAGCTGAAAGAACTCTGTCAATATGAACTTTGCTAGCATGCTACAGAAATCAGGATTTTGAGGTTTTATAAAACTTTCCCAAAAATATCCTAACCCCCCCCCCCCAAAAAAAAAAAAACATGTGTTGGGTGGGAGTAGTTCACAGTTAGTAAACATGAGTCTTGAATCCTAACAGTTTTCTTTTAAAAGAAAGAAGCAAAAAGTAATTTGGAGCAGAGGAACCCAGATAATGCATCACACTTCAGTTCCTTCACATCTTATGCAAAGTGACTTACAACAGGAGGCTGCCGCCAACAAGCATCAGCTCTCCTTCACTCGAGAAAAGAAGATATTAAAAAAAAAGTCCCCTGATGGATGCCACAATAGCACTGCCTTTCATTATCGCCCTCACGCTCATGTCAAGGCACAGTGTAACGTTCATTGTGCATGCATAGTAAATGACTATTTACCTGCCAGTGCCTTTGATAAGTCAGTCTCCTCGCCCCCCCCCCCCCCCCCCTTTTGTTGCTCACTGTGCCTTTGCTGCTCTCCTTTGCCCACAATCATATTAAGATGAGCTTTTTTTTTTCTTTTAGAATTTGAAATATTACATTGCCACAGGTGCTGTTCTCTGGGGTTTATCAAGGAACTTATTTGATTGTTTCCTCTCCCCCCCCCCCCCCCCTCACATTCCTGCTGGGTTTTTATGCAGTGGTCGCTCTGTTTATACAATCCCTTGTTTTGATGTGACAGCCCAGGAAAGATATGCAATATTAAAGAGAGGCCTTATGAATTTTTGACATCTAATTAGTCGCTTCCCAGTTAACACATCGAAGCTCACAGGGGCAGGGTGATCCGAAAGACTCTGAAGTAGGAAGAAAAGGCCCCTGCCATCTTTAATGTATTATTCTTTAATGTAAGTAGTAATCACTGCACTGAGGTTAATTAATGGCTTTCAGTCTCAAGGATTTTCACTGAAAATCAACCCTGTAGTATCATCAGTGCACCAATTAGGGATTTTTTTGGTATAACTTCAAATGTTAATCGCCATCTTTCACAGTTATACATATTCAGCAACATACTGTACCAACAATCTTCACTCCTTGTGTGACATTGTGACAATTTTTAGATGTCATTAAGCCTGGAAATCACAGAGGTTCAAGATTTATTCAGTCATGCATCTTTCTGAAATGTGCTTTCATCAATGAACACAGTTGGAGTGCGATGCATTGGCCTTGTGTGATGAAAAATACTATCTTTTGGTTTCCAGGACTTTCTAGGACCACTAAGAAAAGAGTATTTACTTAAAATGGGGTCTCCCTTTAAAAGATATCTTCAGTTCAAAACTCACGATATATATATTTACAGTTATATTGTGAAGAGTCAGTAAGTGCAATAACTCACTAAAAGGTGTTAACTCTGTTTTTAATTGCCTAGTGGCAATTGTATTAAGCCAGCCTAGCTTAGCTTGATTTTGTAATACATCCCAGGGAGGCAGACCTAGAAAAGCATGTTCATTATAATTACCCCTAAAACCTTTTTGATCTAGTGTCACCCTCTTGTCATTTCCAAACCACTGTAATCTCTCTCCATTAAGAGACCTTCTTCTGGTGCTATTCCATATAGTTAGCTAGTATATTATCAACATTAGACACTGAAGCTTACAGTATCAAGGTAAACTTGCATATGGGTTAGTCCTAAAAGCACACAAATCATTCACAGAATCATTAAACATACATGTTAACCTTACTGGCAGCATACATAGCACTAGTGGTGCCCTTTGACAATCTGATCACAGATCACTGCTCTTTACCATTCGGTCCTATATATCTATTTACATCTTGGGAACTTGGCAATTAAATGTGTCTCGACAAGGCTGCAATAGATGGCAGCCAGAGCTACATTTGAGCAATGGTATACCACAGAGCTGAAGCAGAAATTGGTGATGACTCCTTTTGTTACAGTCCTTTGTGATTTCATACAGTTATGCAGTCTTTTACAAAGTTTTGGCTTCTGTAGATTTTTGTGATTTCTCACAGCCACTTATTTTATGTGGCTAATGGTTTCCTCGCTTTGTTTTTTAGTCAAGGTTAACGTTTCCTAATTAAAAAACAACATTCATAATTTCACTTGGGACCATTGGTTCATCTGTAATTAATTTTCTTACTGCTATATCAAAGATGGTAATAGCATTTTTGTCTACCAGACAGTACAGAAGCGGCATTTCTCCTCTCTTATTTTTTCTTGACTGTCCACTTAAAACAGTTAAATATTGTTATCTGTTTGACTACATCTTTATCATTATTTTCTTCAACCATACAGACGTTACCTTTAAGTGATTAAAATTGACAAATGTGGCATGCACTTTACAATAATTTGCTGAGCTTTGCTTGCATTGCCCCTGAAGACAATGCAGAGGGGAAATGGCGAAGGACGTGAAACAGTAACAGAGAAACAGATAACCTAAAAGCAAAGCATGGAAATTGGGAGCTTTCTTTATCCTAACATGACAGCAGACACATTACATGCTATAAAAGAGTAACTGTTACATAAAAAATACAAGAGTGTACGTGGAGTGCTGGGCTGTGTTTATTTCACTCTGAGACGTGGTCAGATATTCAGCTGTCTTCCTTCCACACCACTGTACTGGGAAACAAAAAGATCAGCAGAACTTTAACTATAATTTTAATCCCTCTGAAGACTTTGCAGCCAACAGATAAAGTTCCTGTTGTGTTATGGATGTCTTGTATTTAAATATGCATTGTCCTTTTAGTTTGTAACATTATAGGTCTTAGCGTTTATATGCTATTTACTGACTTTTGCATTTGTTAACTCTTAACTCTTTAGTTCTATAAAACTATGTTTTCTTACAATCTAAAAAACATTTTCAGAAGGTTAAGGCACACCTTGTATCGTATTACACAATTTGGGAGGTGTGTTCTGGTCAAGTATGTCAAATCAATATATGAATTTATACCTGTTAAATATTTCAGAAAATTGCTTGTATCTTTTTCATTGATCATATAACTGGTTATGCAAACTAAAGAAGACATTTGAAACATGGCCCATTACATATATGTTTGGTAAAGTTATTAAAATATAACCTTGCCAGGTGTTGAACAGTGCTTATTTATATGATATTCTCATTTCACTTATACTTAACTTTACTTAATGCTGTTCAGATTTGCTGTGTTCTGTCCTGGCAAAAATAAATAAAGCGAATGACCTCATGTCAGTGTTTGGTCTGTTACACTGACTGTTACACCAGCAAGGCTTCTGTGTTGAAATGATCAATGAACTGATTATTTAACTGCAGGCTTTATTCGATAATCAGCATGGCCATTAATCACTTTTAATCACCTAATCAGTAGACTCTTAATTTTTATGCATCACATAACAGAGAACCAAGTAAGGGTAGATCATGTTTTCAATCAGAAGTTATTTTTTTCTGCGGTAGGTAACAAGTCTGATTGGCAAAAACTCCTACTTGTTCACTTTACCCAAATTACAACAGTCACAAAGGATTTAAAAAAAAAAAAAAAAAATTGTACAAGACCAGGTCCAGCAAATTTTTGTCAGATTATAGTTATTTAACTACCCTGTCTCAGAGATACTGCTAGCTCTTTGTAATTACTCTGCCTTAAAAGAAAACAACCCTAGCAAAAACACAGTATATTATAAAATGAATGTGTACTGGTACCAGTGATGGTTCAAATTTCGAGTCATTGTTTCTTCCTGAACGCTCACCTCATTTTCTGCGCCTGCTTCTCAGGGCATAATATGCTTTTTGTTATTTTTTCAATTAGAGTCAATTGACCTGACAGAATGGTTGGCAATTAAGTCATTTTTTGTAATGGTCTTGGGGTAATTTGCTCGAGCTTGTCAGCTGTGTTTTATAAAGCCAAGTCTTTTTTTTTTTTTTTTTTTTTTTTTACCCTCTTACTCTCTCTCCAGCATAATAGCTTATAATTTCAAAATCTTTCCCTTCTGTTTCACTCTCAGAAAATTGGAATTACGGGAAGTTGTTGAAGGTGTTTATATTTTCCCTTTTTGTGACATTTTAGCTGCTTTGCAATTAAAAAAAAAAAAAAAAAAAAAAATCTGTTTGCGGTTGAGGACCCATTAATGCAATCACGCCTGCGTAAACTCAAATTTCATTTCAAAAACAGCGAGACCAGCTTTCTAATGCATGTACCACCTTAAAAATCAAAGTTTCACTCTCCCTTATCCGAGAACTAATTAAGAACGTCAATAAAATAAAAAAGTACCTGGAAATATATAAAGGGCCTGGAGTGCAGTGGAGTACAGTTCAGGTAGCAATGAGTTTAAAGCCCAGACACTAACAAAAAATGTATTTCAGTAATTGCCAGAATATTATGGTTAATATGTCTGATTGTGATGATGGGTCCTAATTCTCTCCAAACAATGGCAGACCTGTTGCTTTTTATAACCTTGAGATTGAAATGGCTTAATCCTTTAATAAATATCAAACAGATACTGTAGATTTACCACTTTGAAAACTCAATTTTAACTGCTCTTTTAATGTTGCCCCAAATGTTGAGAACCTGCTGCTTAAGTGGTATTTAGTGATCTAATGCTATCATTAAAACTACCTCTAGCCTGCTCCTTGTTGTCCATTTTGAAGGAAATGATTTAGAGACTAAAAAAAACATCCTGTCTGCAAATTCAGGAGTTAAGATAAAAACAGAGAGCCAGTGAAGTCCATTAATGTTCAGCATGGGAGTCACCACCCAGATCTGGAAATAATACTGTGAAGCCCATTTAGCACTCTGCAAAAACTTAAAAACCAATACAGTGTCAAACAGCCTTTTTATATATATATATATATATATATATATATATATATATATATATATATAGAGAGAGAGAGAGAGAGAGAGAGAGAGAGAGAGAGAGAGAGAGAGAGAGAGAGAGAGAGAGAGAGAGTTAAATTTGATTCTCATCAATGAATCTGTCGTGTATCATAGGATGCTGCAACGTTATTAAGATTTCTGAATTTCTCCTCATAAACAAATAGTATAGAAAACTCAGGGGAGAACGAAAAATCTATACCAGTAGGCTATACAACAATATCTTAAACAAAAATACATATAACCTGTATCTTATGTTCCTGTTCCTCCTCTGTGCCTGAGCTAACACCCCATCACAAAGCATTTTCTGGTAATCATCTCTGCCAGTAATAATTTCAGTAGAACATCTGCTTTCCTCCATAACACTTCACTAATTTTTCCCTCATTTCATTACACATCATTCGCTCCCAACACAATCTACATGTATTAGGTGGTAATGACTTAGCGGTTAAAAGCAAATAGATGCCAAGGGACCCCTGATTGCCTGCTGCACCCGACTCAAGCTATTTAAGATACATTTGGAGTTGAAAGAGGAAATAGAAAGCCCATCAATCAATTTAAATGCTGGGGCGACTGTTATCAAAAATCTCTGCTGCACATCTCAGTGAAGCCCGAGTGAAAGTTTGTTAATGTATCACAAAATATATTAGGTACAGTTATAAGGGGAGGGTGAGAATAATAACGATGGATTTTATAGCATTGTCATTAGTGATGATCTATTGGGTTTTTCTGATGTTAGTTGTTGGTGGTTCTTTTATACCCTATCCATACTCCCTAAATATTGTGTGATTAACACATATTGAAAGTAAGTGATTGTCATTAATTCACAATTAAATTTTCTAAACTTGATGATGGTGCATTATTTAACTTTTAAGGATGGGGTATTACAGAATCTACTTATGCAATATTAATGGGAAGTCTCATTTGAGTCTGCTCTGCAAAAGGAATGTAATCTAGCTAAACAAGACTTTAAGTGAATACCCATGGTGTCAAATTTCCATCACAGATTGTCCAATTCTGGTACTGGAGTTACAATCCACTCTAGGTTTAATAAGTAAAATGAAACGTATGAATTGCTCTAGTGCCTAAACTGAGGTTTAATTTAAAAAAAAAAAAAAAAAAAATAGAACATTGTTGAGACACCTTTGCCCACTGGTTACACTTTAACATAAGTGGCCACAAACTTATATGTATCCCAGTGGATTAACTCCTTCAATGTGTGTATGTGTATTTGTCTATCTTAATCCTTATTATGATGCTATTGGCTACCTCTGAGTGGTCTCTCTGGTAGGATAGGCGTGGACTAGCAATGGTATCTAAAACCTTGCAAGTGAATAGAGCTTTGCTGATGTACAGTATACTTAAGTTTCAAGTGTCCACGGAACAGACATCATCTTCTATCTGTTGATGTTGTGGAGCCAAGCAGGAGATAAAAGGTAGTGAGTGGGTTTGTGTACGAGTATGTAGTAAACCTGAAGTTTCAACAACAATAAGAAGGTGAAGAAGATGAATGCTTTTATTACACAAATTCAGCAACATTTTATTGTCCACTTTGATCATTAGTGATGGTCATTTGTGTGCTGAAAATGATTGAAATGAGTCAACCTTGTTTCTACATTTTGTCAAGAGCTAACTAAGGAGAAGCATTTTATTTGAAGCAGGCCTTCTACACCATATCTTAACCACTCTAAATGTTTATGAGATTGAGTAGGCAAATGCTGAGTAAAACTCAACAAATACAGTATTCAAACAAAATGACAGTAGATGTTAAGGATTTTAGATGCTTGGATTTCTGTGGTAGTGCCAAATATAACTTTTGATCACAGTCAAAAAATAGCCCCAGCGTAGCCTAAGTCTGTACCAGAAGCAGACAACTAAAAAGCATATTTGATTACTTTTTTAAGTAAAGCTTTACTTTTGATGACCTCAAAAGAACATATGTTGCCATACATAATAGCTCTTACATAGGGTACTGCAGTATGTGAGAGTCTTCCTGACATGCCTCAGACAGAACAGGGCATAAGAAGGTAGAATTAAGTTATGGACTTATATAAGGGCAAGACCTTGTGAGATTTTAATCTTTTCGCCTATTTAACAGCTGGCCGCTGATCATTCACCTACTGGAATCATGCATTTATTTACAATTGAAGTGGATGAATTTCCAGAGAAAAAAAGTATGTTGTACTAAAAAGGTTCATTAAATGTACCAACAACTATATTCGGCAATCCTGTGAAGAATTGGCTCCCAATTGAAGAAAACAAAAGTACACCAACCTTATTAAGCTTCAGAGTGAGAGTCCCACAGTATACTGCTCAGACACCTTTGTTCATACACGAATGAACTATTCACATTCCATCTGCTCCATTATTCATTTTTAAGAGGGACTGTCAATCTTGCCAGTAGCATTAAAGGAAACGAAAAGTGCCACCACTCTTGTCGTTTCTCTGCCTGGCTCTTGAGACTTGTCTGAGCGCTCTATTTACTCCTCTTCCCTGTCCGCCATCTCTGAAGTAACGGAAAATAAAAGATTTGCTGCTTAAACATGACCGTGAGGCAGGACCCAGGCATACATCTGTCATGGTATTACCTTTCTTCTCACTGGGAGCAAGGTTTTTTAGCAGGGCTGGAAAGTAAGACCTGCATGTTGATTTCCTTTGGAGCTTTGTTACAGCACCTGTAACATAGTTTTAAAGGTTTTTTGTTTTTGTTTTGTTTTAGAAAATGTTAAAATGTTGGTACTGTATACCTTAATTTTTTTATGCATTGTCTTGCATTTTAGTCATATGTCTATATGTTATTGTTATTGTCTGCCATGAAAATAAACCCCACACCATTACACCACCACCACCACCACCAGCCTGCAATGTTGACATTCGGCATGATGGATGCATGTACTCATGTGGTTTTCTCCATACCTTAGTCCTCCCATCAGCGTGAAACTGCAGGGACCGGGATTCATCAGACCAGGCAGTGTTTTTCCAATCCTCCAGTGTCCAGTGTTTTCGTTCCTTAGACCACTGCAACCGCAGTTTCTTGTGTTTTGCTGAAAGAAGTGGAACTCTGTTAGGTCGTTGGCTGCCATACCCCATTTGTGTCAAGGTACGATGAGTTGTGTATTAATTTATGGGTCTTTTGGCACCAATGTTGTACTGGACTGTCAGTTGACTAACTGTAGCCCGTCTGTTGCTCTGCACAATTCATGTCAGCCTCCTTTGGCCTCTTTCATCAATGAGCTGTTTTCGACCACTGGCCTGCCGTTGGCTGGATGTCGTTTGGGAGGTGGACCATCCTTGATACACACAGGAAACTGTTGAGCGTGAAAAACCCAGCAGCGTTGCAGTTCTTGACGCACTCAAACCGGCGCACCTGGCACCTACTACCATACCCCGTTCAAAGGCACTTAAATCTTTTGTCTTGCCCATTTACCCTCTGAATGGCATACATACACAATCCATGACTCAATTGTGTGAAGGCTTCAAAATCCTTCTTTAACCTGTCTCCCCTTCATCTACACTGATTGAAGTGGATTTAACAGGTTACATCAATAAGGGATCATAGCTTTCACCTGGATTCACTTCATCAGTCTATTTCAAGGAAAGAGCAGCAGGTGTTCCTAATGTTTTGTACACTCAGTATATATATATATATATATATATATATATATATATATATATATATATATATATATATATATATGTGTGTGTGTGTGTGTGTGTGTGTGTGTGTGTGTGTTTGTTTGTTTTTTTTTTTTTATTTATCCCATATTCACAAGTACAACGGATATGGCTTAAATTCCCATTTGTTAACATGCAATACATGTTTCTAAGAAGTGCAAATCTAGCTTTATGAATGAATTCCAGTGACCCCAGGTGTACTTTTTTGTAGATATCCCATTTTGGTTCGGCCAATCTCATTAATGTACCTTGGCTTGTTTTGTACATTTGAAATGGTTTTGCACCAGCTGCTCTTACATGCACCCTGACTAGAACTGGAAAAAAGTTTGAATTCACAACCCTCAACTGAATAATTTATTGTACAGTCCTATGAAACATGAATCCTAGGCTAGGTAGATTTAGGATGCATGTGTGTTACCTCTTTTCAGTAACACACCTACACCTGGCACTCAGAGTGATAATCTCTCTCTCTCTCTCTCTCTCTCTCTCTCTCTCTCTCTCTCTCTCTCTCTCTCTCTCTCTCTCTCTCTCTCTCTCTCTCTCCATGTCTATGTCCTAGTGAACTCTGACTGTGTTGTTGTTTGGAAGAAAGCACACTGTCCTGCAGGGCATATTAAAAAAAAAAGAATTAATGAAGAGCAAGGAGATAATTAAAAGCCATGGTGGTACTGATCTGGGGACATTTCAGAGGGACCTCAGGCCACCTGGGGGACCACTTGAGATTCCCTCATGCAGGGAGGGTTTGATTGGCCTGCTGTGTACGGTGAGGCTCAGAAGCCCCCCATGTGGTCCCTGTGCTGCTGGTTCACTAGAGGTGGTCTAAACATACCACTAAAAAAACAAACAAAAAACAGAAAGACTTCCACATTAGTCTGTTCCCTCTTAGCCTGATGGACAGTTATCATGCAATGCTTGTCTTTTTTATTATTATTATTCATATATATATATATATATAAACCAAACATTTAGCAAAACTGTTGCTATCAGTCAAAGTAAAAAATATTATTAAACAGCACTTTGTGCTGCGACCACACTGGACCTCAGTGCATGCTAACTAAAAATGCATGCACAGGTAGCACTGAGACCCAAACCTTTCCTCTGGGATCACTGAGGGTCAGGTGGGGATATTTTAAGGGTCTACTGGCAGGGGAATGTATAAAGAGGCGTGCTATCTTAGCTGGTTACCTGGCGTCAGGAGACAGCGAGGGCAATGCGAGCCATTTGTTTATTTGTTAGAAGTCTCCAGCCTGGCAGTAATCTCCTGAAATGACACCTCCCATTTGCTCTGGTATCCTCCAGGTCCACTGCTGTCCTGAGAGACTTTCTAAGGTTTGGTTGAACTGGTCTCATGAGACTGTATGTGGTAGTGTAAGCACAGGTAGGCCTTATCTCAAATGGCAGGGTGGAATTTCAAGATAGAAAGAAACTTTACATAATTATTACCTCCATCTGCTGGAAGCAGTTAGCTATTTAGGGTTTTGTTTTGTCACTAAAATAATTCATTATGATGAGTCCCCTATGTTACAAAGGAAAATATTATTTACACATTTTCACAAACGTTCATAATATTAGTCAAAACTAATCTCCATATCATAGATGTCATAGTGGACTTCCTGTGATGGAGAAACACCAAAAACAGCCACATCCTGCTTAAATTATGCTTGTGCTGACAAAGCTGGTAATGTCACTTCTGCGAGCTGCACAATACGCTTATTTTGATCAGAATATTAAAATATGTAGGGGGTGGAAGTGAGCAAGAGAAATATTAAAATAAACTACACAGCACAACTAAATAAAAGATACCAAGACCAATCTATGAATAGTCAGGGAATATACAGGTGGTAAAAAGAAGTTTAGAAGTAAAGCTGAAACAAAGTCTATAATGCAAATTCTTTACATATACAGTGTTTCCCATTAGACAAGAGGGTTACTGTAATTCTTTTACCGTTTTAAAAGTGTATTGTTGTTATTAACAAACAGTCTATTGTTATGAATTTTTCTTGGTGAAAGTGCATTCTTAATGTTACAGGTAGAAGCAGGAATCTGCTGAAGTTTCTTCTTTTCCAAACCACTTTCAATAATTTTATTATTCCTTAGAGTTAAATACAGTGTGAGTTTAATCTGAAAAAGTTTGCTGATATCTGGGGAGGAAGGTGAGGCTAATAAGATGAGTGTTGCTTAAAAAGGGTTCACAGGTAATCCAACTGTTGTTGTGTCTGTGTGCCTTTTTTTTATTCTGGTTTATGAAGAAAATGCCCACATCGTTGATTTATCAAGGATAGAGTGGAAATCAGTGCCTCAGTCATTCACATTTTGTATTTTAGAGGAAAGACTTCTAATGTTGATTAATGAATTATTAAATGTATTGTTATTTACGTGAAACTTGTATGAAAAAGGCAGTATCTGAGATGAAACCTAGAAAATAGGTTCCCAATAGGCTCAAATATTCTCGATCTCCTGAGCCCCAATGGGCATGGATGTGAAGTAGAGATATGCACCGATTACAAGGAAGAACAGGTGTGATCGGGTGCTCTCCTGGGATCCTGCCTGCCACTGGGTACTCCATGGGGCGGTGCTAGTGCTGAGCTCATTAAGAAGCCTTTGCTTCTGCTAACTCGTCTTCCCAGAGGAGATTTGTAAATCACAAGGGGACTTGAAGGGTTAACATAAGATGCACTGCAGTATTTTTTTTCACAATGACTGTTTTCAAAGTCTTTAAAACTATTAGCTATGTCTAACTATTTAATAGTAAAATAGGCTATTTAATAGATGTTTTAATAAACAAACATGGCAGGCTATGAAAAAAAAACACTTAACCCTTGCGGTCCATAGAATTCTCCACCTGTCAGGTCCGTCAGGGTTATTTTACACACGCTGTTTAAAAGTCATTTTATTCAAAGTAAAACAGGTTTAAAATGCACTGACAATGCAATGCACATGACACTCCACATCTCCAGCCCTGCCTGCAAGTCATTATTTTATTACTAAAACATCTCAAAAGATTGGCAAATGTCTGCTGTTTTTGAGTGCTGGATGCAGAAACAGCCATCTTGTTTGTTCATGTCTGTGGTGATGGGACTATGCATTTTGTTCAAATCGGCATCCTTTTCCCAGCTTCTCAGCCACTGAAAGCTTTTATCTGCTTTTTTTATCTGAGAAAAAACAACTAGGGACATGTGAATGACGGAATTTTGATGATGACTGACAGGGTCTGTCATTGGAGCTGAAAGAGAAGTTTGGAATGTCGGACCTGGTCCGACATAGGACCGCAAAAACTTGATGGTTTCGAAAATATGAATTACTAGGGAATTGAGATAAGACTAACATATTATTTTAAGTTTGCATTTACAGAAAGACCTAGCAAATGCACACACAAAAACTTTATATGGGTAATTAACTTTATTCATTTTAACTTTATATGCACCAGAGTCATAGTCATAAAATACAGGGAGTGGATTCACTGACCCGATAAGCACTTTGACTAGCTTATCTAAGGTATCAATAGGTAGTCCACAATTAGTTTCAATTTAGACCTTTTTTTTTTAACCTATAACGACATTTTGGAGATTTACTTTTTTTGTTTTGTTTCCTGTTTACATAGACAACACAGAGGAACACAGGTAAAGTGATTAGGTCTATTCTGTTGAAACTGAATGCTAGTGTAGCCTATGTGGTTAAACATATACATTTATATGGAAAAATGAATACAAAGAATTTAGATGTTTTTTAGAGTCCTTCGTTCACATCAGCTACCTTTACATAATATATGTGTTGAGTGAACTACAGAACAGTTGTCCGTGAATAACAGGACAGGTTTCTAATAAAAGCAAAAACAGGAAGTAGCTTGAGGTTAACTACCACAAGAAAATACTTATGATTATATCAGAATATGTTGACAAAAATTAGTAGAAGCTTGCTATTTTAAATGCTACTGCTAACATATTGTGAGTGATTTTGTTATACTAGTTTTTCTTTCTTTTTTTTTTTTTTTGCAACTGAACATCCTGTTTCTGCAATGTTAAAATGCTAAATGCACTGTAGTGAAATATTTGTATTAATTGCCTGGCAAATAAAAAGACACACACAATATATTTCAGTACAAAAAAAACAAACAAGCATTATTGTATTTACTTCTCAAACTCAATTATCTTCATATTTTTATTGGGATACATTTATATCAGTGGAGATTAGAAATATGATATTGTTCATATAGTCTAATATTTTAAATAGCAAAAAAAATAAACACACAGACCAATACATGAATACTGTATGTAAGGTCCTTAATATGGGTATGTATGGTAGAAAGAAAACACATGCTAGTCTTACAGAGTAATGTTTAAATAAAAAACAGAGTTTAAAGAGTTAAAAAAAAGAGGAAGAAAAAAATGACAGATAAAGACCATGCAGTAATTTGACTTGCTATCATTTTTCATACATTAGAGCCCACTGGTCCTCTATCTTTCTTAATTGTAGCATATTCTATACATCTGTCCTGTTAAATAACTCTAATTGAAATAACACTGGCGTGAATCCTCATAATGTTCCCCCCAAGACATGCTGAAAGTGGTATGTGTGGAAAAAAACAGGCCGAGTTCACAGCTGGAGCTGCGTCAAGGATCATTTCCATTTTTACATGATTAATTTGAATTTAATATCTTAAATCAAAACCTGATTAATTTAGATAAAATTTTGATGGTGCCCTGCTTCTACTATACATGCCTTTAATTAGATTCAGCTTAATGTGATTTTTTTAAAATTAATTAAAAGGAGGAGGGTAACCCATGTGAAACAATATTGGTACAAGCCTAAACAGAAAAGGATATAATCCTTTCAGAGAGGGAGCACCAGCTTCTTAACACATCTGTAAAACAAAATGTCCTGAAGTATAATATCAAATCACAATTTACCTTGATGTTAATACTTTTCAAGGTCCACTTTTATAATATAATGTTTTAGCCTGTTTACCAAGGCTAAAAATACTTTTCTTTACATTTCCACTTAATATAATGTTAAAGGAGTAGTAAGGTGTTACCCTTTGTTGCTAAACTCATTGATTTAATAAAAAAAAAAAAAGTATTGAAATCCACAAAGAGTGACATTTATAATGGCCTGCCAAGAAACAATTGCTTGGTGTCCTCTTGCCTGGAGATGTTGGCCCCAACTGGATTTAGACATATGAATGGCACAGTCTAAGGAAAAAAAAAAATCTGCAGTTTCTGCTGTGCTCTTCAAACCCCTCAGGTAGATGCAGTAGACAGAAGATATCTTCAGCTTTCTAATTTAGGCCTTGCATTCTTTGATTCAACGTAAAACATGAATGGCTGGTGTGACAGACCCTGATTTGTACTCATGGGTGGGACCACCTTACCTAAAGTAACATTAGATAGTCCAAGATTAGTAAAAATGGGGATCTGTAAAAATCAGTCGGAAGCTGTTTCAGCTGTTGAGAAACTAAGAATGCGTTTAAAGTTATCTAATCAAGAATCTGAGCAACAGCAAGGCTTACCCAAGCTACTGTATCACACTGTGGAAAACACATAAGGCTGGTTTCACTGACCCTGGATTGCACTAATCTTGGACTACTTTATAGCAGGAAATCTATGTTGCACAATTTCCATTCACTTAACATTTAAGGATTTTAATTATTTTTATTTTTTTGTAATACTACAAAAATACAATGAGGGATCGTTTAAAGTGGTTGGCAAGGTCAGAGATTCTCATTCTGTTCTCAGCTTACTCCAGAAAAACTGAATGCACAAAAATATATATTCTCTCTGGGTTTTTTTGTGCTTTTTTAATGTAAATGGTTTGCTATGTTCTAGAAGAGGTAAATTAATGGTTCAGTGCTGTGTGGGGTTCATAAAGGGAAAGATTTTTGTTTCCTAACAGCAATCTTCTTTTCAATTTGCAAAACACACTCTGCTTAATCCTGCAAGGCTGCCTGTGGTTACTGATATAAATTTAAGAAGATAATTAGGCGCGCACAAGGGGGCTCTCTGCAGGACAGGAAGAGGGAAGCTACACTGGGTCCAGAGAGGAGACCACTTACAATCTCTCACTACCCATCTCGCTGTTTGTAATATACTGCCACTTCCTTGGAGATTCACAGGTGTGATTTGAATTCTATTAGTTCATAAATGTTTTACTTTTTTTTTTTTAAAGACCATTTTATGTTTTCACAGTGTGGTTAATTGAGGAGATGATTAGAGCATGTTTGACTCTACAAGTCTGGTTATTGTTCCAAGCATTTCAGATATCCTCTCAATATTTTTACAACCTACAACTGCACCTGAATAACAATATTTCCTGGCTTTTCTGACCTAGGAAAAAGCATTTCTTTTTTTTCTTTTTTTTTTTTTCTTCATACAATGTTATTGCGTACATTATCCTGAAATGGTCTTAAAATGGTGGCTATTATTCATTATAAAAATGACTAAGCACGACTACATTTTTACATTCTGAAAAAGACAGTTACTCAAAAGCCATTACACTGTCTTGTCATCTCCTGGTCTGCTTTCCTGAAAAAGAAACACAAAGCAAGCACTTTAGCTTTACTTTTGCGGGTCTATCATTAGTGATTCTGGCTTTAAAACCATAATAGTCAATTTCAGTGATTTCTTCACTAGAGAAAACTGATTTATAAAAACAACCTCTAAGCATGTACTTCAAGGACTACTTGTATGACTTTTTTTTTTTTCTGAAAACCAGACTATGCATGCCCCATATTCTTAGAATAGTGATTGTAATATTGTGCTACACACCTACCTGTGAGCCATCACTATACTCTATAATAATCCTATAGACTCATTTTAGTGCTACCCCTCTGTTGGTTTTGAACTAAGTCCCACGGGTAAAAGCCAGGGTCTGAGGCAAGGACATTAATCCTGCACCACCCAAGCTATATTATGGCATTAGTAAAATCTAGAACAAGTTTGTTCCTGTCTTCTGAATGTAAAATAAACTGTGGCCCACATGACAACATGACCACACATGCCTTCAGTACAGAACAAGGTCTGGAAAGAATATGCCTGGTAAATTAACATCACCCTTTTCACCCACCCCACCCCCTCAGAACACTGGTTTGATAATGAACTGATCTGTAGGTATGCATCCACAAAGAGTAGAATATTATTTTAAACATGTGTTATGCATAAAAAGTGCTCAACATTTGTTATTTGCATGCATTTATATTTCCCCATATCTTTTAAAAATGTGGAACATTATCGGATCTAAGTGCTATAAATTAGTCTTTTAACAAAAAAAGAAAAATAATCCATGGATCAGCTGCTATAAATATACATATTTAGTATTCAGCTCCAAGGACTCCTGAATGAAGTCAATTGAAGTAAGCATGATTAAATGCTTTACTTGAAAATAAATCAGAAGGCTTTATTTTGTGAACATTTTTAATTAAAGCAATATGCTTGCTGAGTTTTAATTATTTTTATTTAATATCACTGTTGTTATTTTTTGTCCACTGCCTTTGTTGTTCCTTTTTGAATTACTGATTGGTTAAACTACATATAATGTGATTAGAATGGTGAAGAGCCCCCAGCATTTTAATGTGAATATTTAAACCCTGCCCAACTTATTAAATGAATAAGTGGGGCTCTATAAGCTAACTTATGCTTTTACTTATCCAGCTGAGGTTGGAGAGATCTAAGCCACCGGAGATCAACTGTAAAACACCAAACTTCAGGCAATTTTAATTAATTGAGGCCTGCAGCATTGCAGGTTGAATTTTAATAACCGGATGATCTCAAAAAGGATCGTACTTTATAATTTCTTTGTAACTCTAAAAACATTAATTACTGTAAATTGTTCAGATATATATCATGAAATATTAAACATTGTCTCTACTGTGCTCGTACACAAATACCTTTAATTTTTCATCAGAACACTTAAAACAGAAAGTATACTGTAACTTGGATGTTTATTGGGACTTTGTTATATAAATAATGTATTCTGCATTTTGTACATTTATTTATTTTTTATCACAGAGGATGTTTAAGAAGCAAGTGTTACATACCTACCTGTAAACAAATACCAGCTATGATTACTGTACCACACATTATCAGCTTGCTTAGTCTCTGGACGTACGTGACATTCATTGAACCCTGAAAATGTAAATGCTGAAAAATAACATGTGAAGTGCTGTATTGCTATTATTTTCTAGTTTTACCTATTTTTACCTATAACTATAAATGGTATGATGTACTAACTGTAAGAAAAACTAGGACAGCCTTACGCTTTTATTCATGGTCTTTTATGTCATGCTTGAATTAGCGCCCGCAAGTAAATAGGCATTTTAAATTAGATGTGGCTAATATTACAGAAACTATATAAACATCAACCGAAAGAGAGTCAGTTGTTAGAAATTGTGCTAATCGATTTGTGAAACTGTTGAAGTCATGGAAACCTTTTAATAAAATAAGTGTTGCAAATTTCTGTGAACATTTACTTAGAATTCCAACATTAATTTAAAAGAATATTTTATGTATGTGCAATTGATTTCCTATTATCACATTTTTTTTGTTTTGTTTTGTTTTATCTGGCATTATTATTTTTTTTAAGTTCACGTCAACGCTAATATTTGATATTTTATATATATTTTGAGAAAATGGCACATTTATTTTTAGAAGAAATACAATGCCAGATGAAAGAAAACTCTCCTTACAGGTCCAAAAAACGTTTTGTGATGACACAAAAAAAAGCTGTTACTAGTTTCCATTCAGTGCCAGGTTTAGTATCTTAGATTTGTGATATTATTATTAAAATACAGTAAAGTAAGGCATTACTGGGTTATCAAATTTATTCAGGTACTACATACACCATTTTGTAAAATAATGATCTAGTACCACACCAAACATTAAACGCCACATTGTCTGGAATTTGTCTTTCAATTTGTCTCTTTAATACTCTGTGCAATGTATTTCCTACAGTGTATATGACGTGAACTTGCTTCATTGAACTTCACTCCCCAACCTGTGTGTAATTTTCAGTCTCTTCATTTTTTTTTTCTTCCTCTCATATCCTACCTCTGCATTTCCGTTTCTGTTTGTCCTGTCACCTGTGCCCCTACCCGCCCCGCTCTCTCTCATTTCACTTTCTCGCAGTGCGACCACAGGGGCCGCATGCCCTGGATCCCGATCATTGCTTTCTCAGTGCGACACTTCCTCCCACATGCTGCACCCTCGCACTGTTTATCTCTCAGGAGGATAGCGACTATAGATAGCATCAGTGAAACTACATCAGACTGGGAGCAGATGTCTACTTTAGCTGCACCATCTTAATTACCCTGCTGCGGCTTACCTACCAGAAGTCACTTGTTTTTTCTATATGTATATATATTTCAGTTGAGGAGTTATTGAATGGGAAAGCATGCCCAAACTTGCCCTGAACAGACAGATTTTTTTTTTCACTGTTATTTTTCCAGGAGACTGCCAGAAACAAAAAAGCTCCTCCCTTTGCTCCACAAGCCCTCCACAGCTGGGTAGGTTTTTGATAAACTACCGGTTTTACTACATCACTGAAGCACTGTATGGTGAATCATTATGTTGCACAGAACTTTATTACACAAAACATTAGCATGAGTCTTACTGTAACATATAGTTTTGTAAAGAGCTCTTGGCTATGAACAATTTTGTGTAGCTTGTGAAATTACCATTATGAACAAAACAAGCCAATCAAAGCAACTGACTTTCAGAGTAAGCTACAATTTAAATTAGTGTGACCAGAACATCTGTATTTTAATGAAAAACACATTGGATTGTTCTTGATCTCCAACAACTAAAATACATATATTAAAATATTTACAATTATTATTAAATATTAAGGTTTTGTGTTTTTAAAGCCACCTCCGTCTTACTGGTGTATTTTTTCCTAACTACTCACACTCTCACAAAAAAAATTAAAAATTAAAAAGCAACTACTATATAGGATATACATAAGACATAGCATAAGAAACTTCTTATGTAAGCAGGCAATGCAGACAAGCTTGCAACTAGGAACTTAATAGGAGATTTAGAGTTTGTCTAGTATGACAGCTTTATGTGAAGTCAAGCAACATATTGCACTTTCTAACAAAAAGGATAACATACTACAAGTATAAAGTATTAAAAGTTATTGTTAATGTGTAAGCAACTTACATAGTGGTCACTAAAAGGAAAATACCACCATTAGTTTAATATAGCCTGTTTGAGAAAACTCCATGGAAAAGGGTCCTTGTTTTCCACCAAACCCAATCCTATATTTCTCTTTACTACCACAAGTCCATCTCTCTCATTCCTCTAGCTCCTGTTAATGCCCTCCTTTCACTTCATAGTTAATATTGCTCAGCCATGACAAGAGACAGATATGCAGGCCAATAAACCAGACACCCCTATGTGCTGGATCTCAAGTAAAATGCATAATAAATGCAACTAGTTTATAAATGCAAAATTGTATTAATTTCATACTGACTTGTCTAAGGGACGGGTGTTTATATTTTTCAACTGCTGTACTGGAAACAAATGTAAAAAATCTCAGCAGAGGGGGGAGGGTGAAGGGCCAGGAGAGGGACGATGGCTTTAAAAAAAATAATAATAATAATAATCTCAGCAGCATCAAAGATACGGCACCACAAGGTTGTGAGAGTGATCCATCAGAGACTGCTGTACATAGGTTAAATATATGGAGGGCATTTCCTAAACGTCGCATGCCAGGATCTTCATGAGCACCAGAACTGGAACACATAATCAGGACTAATCTGGCTCCTTGTTTAACACGATTTCTGCAGTTATTTATTCTTGTTAAGACACCATGCTCGCTTGTTAACCCTAACCGAAAACACAAACACAAGCCTTCCGCCCATCTGTAGCTCGGTTCCAGGAAACCGACAGGAGGCGGATGCCACCCTCCTGTGTCTTCTTTCTTCCGTTCTCAACAACGTAAGGCAGCAGTTTTCCCCTGCCCAATACAATTTAAATACGTTGATAACTTTGGTTCTAGGCCTGCTAAAAGTTTTCTGCAAAGCCACACCAAAAGTTCCTGTTTTTGGTCGATCAGTGGCAATTTCCTTTTCAAGATAGGGTATGAAAAAAAAGGGTTCATGCCTCAGAAGGAGGCAAAGATCAGTTGCATTTTCAAAACTGTCATAAAACTGTTTGATCAAAATCTGGACGTTTTCTCTATGTGTATCAAAAGTGTAAATCCCTCAGCAAGTATGAAGGGTCAGTACTTGTAGTTCTACACAAGGCCATAGTAAAGTTTATGAATGTGAAGGAATCAATGTTATATTGACAGCACATGTTTTAAAAAAAAACTTTAAACATGAATATTTTAATATTTCAATATATTACTGATATGGTGAAAAGATCAACCAGTCCCTACCATGTATCTTTATGGTAATTATCAGATGCTGATAGCATAAAGGAGGATCATCTAAAACAATCCAGGAATCTTGCATGTAATATGCAAAAGATGTGTCTTTTAAGAAAGAAAATATAGCAGTTCAAAAGAAACTCAATTGAGATTCACCATTGTGTTACACTGTCAGAATGCAAGAAAGTACTTTAAAAGAGGGGTCAAAGAAAATCAATTAAACAACTGTGATTAAAATAACTGGATTGATGGAATGGCCATGAAATTGTTCCTTTGGATGTAGTCTCTGAGAATCAAACATTTTACTGGACAACACCACAATTATGAATTTCAGAAAATATAATATCATTAGAATGCATGATAAATAGAAACATAATAACACATAATAACTGGCTTGATTTTACACATACACTGTGTATGTCACACTTAATTATGTGTGTACATTAGAATAGAACAGAAGAAGTTATAGCCAAGTTAGCCATGTTAAACCTTCCCTTAAAAAAACAAAAAACAAATCAATGTCCATTAAAAGACACCAGACATTAGCTGGAGGCCATCAAATGGAAATGATATGCTAAAGACAAACTTTAAAATTGCAGCAAATTCCAGCATACCCAGATCTTGGCAGGAGGGCACACAGAAGAAAGTTCTATAGAAAGTGCCACATTTCCTCAATTCTGTCTGCAGTTCTGCATTTCTATTAAACATTAAGAATATTACCTGGACACAGCAAATAATGAAATACTTTAGTAATACATATTGTGGATTAAAGAGGCTAATTGTGATATAAAGAACACAACATAATGTTTATTTTGGCTGGTGCTGAGTTTGGAGTCTGTAGGACCTCCAAACTGAACTTTCCGAACTCCGAACTGCTGGCTCACCCCAAAAGAGCAGAAATCACATTTACAAAATGTATTTAATAATGATAATACAGTGCAGATTTCAAACTGCAGCACAGTTTTGAAAAACGGTTTGTTCACATTTACAAGATCTGTGCTACACAGTTGTTGTTAGGAGACATGAATTCTTGTTGTCCACTTGGAAATGTTATATGTTCTCAATATAAGATACTGTGGTTAGAGCAGCCCTTTATATTAGCTTTGCACCTGTCTGCTTGTATCCAGTCTCCAAGGGAGGCACTGACTTTCAGAGAACAGAGAAAGCTGTTAAAAATCAATACTAACTCATGATTTATTGATCACTGAAAACTGTGCTCATTAGCCCCCAAGTGGTCTTCAAAGAAACATTTAGCAGATAAAGAAATGCCCTAAAACAATATTTTTAAAAAAATGAAGACCAGAGCTTCAGATATTTTTTGAGCTGGATATGTGACTGGCAGAAGAGCTCCATTCTATCAATAGTTGTCATGTACTGTATCTATACAAGAGAAAAGTGAGGTTTTCAAAATAAAGGAAGAACACAAATATGTTTTATACCTTTGCTAAATCTCAGCTTGTTTGCTTTTGACCAGCAGTATTTGGGAATTTGATCATACAAACCTTTATTGGTTTCAGGGAATTGAGTAAACAATTTATTTCATTTAAGATAACAGGTAATTAGCTGTGGAATCACCTTTGACCAGCAAAAAAAATGTGAACCCATTACTGTTTTTTTTTTCTTTTAACAGCCTTACATGACATATCCTTCCAGCATTTGTACTATCTTGAGGAATAAACACTAGTTCTTGTGACTGTAAAATGAGTATGCTTAACTGTGAAAGCACTATTCACAATCTCTGCTATGTTTTGATCTAGTGTAAAGCATGTGTTTGTACATGTTTTTCATAGCATGAAAAATACATTTAAGCACGTTTTGTGTTTATTCTACAGAATAATGTGCCTAGATTAACAGGATACACAGTTTATAGCCGCTGTGTGTCAGATGTGAGCATACACATAGCACATTTTTTCTGCTATGGAGATTTTTAATTGCCTCCAGGCCAGTTCTCTAAGATCCCCGCTACACATGCCAATCTTCCATTTTGACCAGCAAGCTTCAAACCTAACAAAAAAAGGGTCCATGATAATTGTCCTAATGTCTCCTTCATTTGGAGGGCAACATTGCTATCCTATTATCTTAGAAGGTTACCACTGTATACATGCACTGTACAGTTGTATGTCATTGTGGATAAGAAGCAGGGGTTATTATAGCTGTTCATTATTTATGCAAATGAAAAGAAAAATAACGGTGTGTTAATAATAGACTGTTTTCTAAAGTCTGGTTTGATGAATTTTTCAACAGTGAAGGGATAGATTATGTTAAAATCTAAAATCTTTTTTTTTTTTTTTTTTGTCACCCTGGATTTCTGCGTTATTATCTTTCTTTGTCCTTCTATACATTTTGAATTTTCTCCAGAAATATTATCCAGAAAAGCATGAGATTCATCAACACTAATCAGTTTTAGTTTAGCATTCTTGAATTTTGCAGTGCATTTTCCTTTCAAGGTTTAACATTACGCAATCACCCACACACACACAAAAAAAAATGCAATTAACATAAAAACAAAAGCTGTTGAAGTTATTGTTTTATTGGATGCGTCATGTATATCCCTGCCAACTGTCTTTAGTGCAGAGTGTGCATGCTGAAAATGTTAAAAATAATGACTCCTATATAGCAGTAGCTTTCCCTTTAATATGGGTTAAAGGGATTCCAAGCATTCTGTAATGGCATCTGTGGAAATGTTGACAACTGCCGACAATTCTTCAAAGCAAACAAAGAGACTCATATTATTAGCAATTTTGCATTTGGAATGCAAAATCACCACGAAGATTGTATTGCCGAGTTGTAAAAGCCTCTCTCTCTCTCTCTCTCTCTCTCTCTCTCTCTGCCACGTACTGTGTAGAACCACTGCCACAGTTTAAGCCATAATTTTTCCTTGATTTGTTGTTACTGAAATTCTAATACAGTCGCATTTGTTGTGTCTGTGTGCATTTGTATTTTACAAAACCTTTACAGGATGTAATTAATACATAATTGTCGATAAGAAGTATGGAAATACATGCAAAGACCAATAAAAAAAGATTATCTATTAATAAAGAAGAAATAACACAGCATGCAGTACAGACAACTTACTGACAGATTTGTAGGGTACAGTACATCTTTAATAAAATGTAATAAGACAATTAACAAGCTGCCAGTGGCACAGTACACAGTTGTGTCAGAATAGTGTAAGAACTACACACAGATAGACTGAAGAATAACTAAAGAGACTAAAATTCAAACAACCCATGAATAAAAATGAAGTGCTGTCTAAATTGTACACAATAAATATAACACATATTATCATTCTTAGGGAGGCGTTTAAACATTTGAAACACAAATACAAAGCAATTTGAATTTTACAAATAACATTATTGCTACAACTTGGATATTATATTTAATCATAACAAAAAAAAAAAAAAATCCAATATTATTTCAGAGAACTAAGAATTATTACATTGTTTCTAGAGATAGACTGGAATACATTGTGTCATGCACCGG
This sequence comes from Polyodon spathula, assembly GCF_017654505.1. NCBI lineage: Eukaryota > Metazoa > Chordata > Actinopteri > Acipenseriformes > Polyodontidae > Polyodon > Polyodon spathula. The sequence goes on from NC_054545.1 coordinate 6,627,199, forward strand.
CAGTAATTAAAACTTTAGGTTTTGCTGAAGATGTTTGCAACATGGAAGCAGGTGCATATGTTGTGAAAAACCTGTAATGTGGTTTATGCATGCTGGTCCAAAGGCGCTATGAAAATGTGTACACATGTATTAGCATAAAAAAAGCTTTGCATATGATCTAAGTACTTTTAGATGCATTCAGGAAGAAAAACCCCTTGCAGTTTGTGATTGAACAGTATTATGTGACAGCCACTCTACAAAGGTACTGTACTCAAAACCACATATTCACGCATAATCTTTAATTCAGGCTTCACATGTAAAGTCTTACAAAAGCAAGTATTCAACTATCATTAAACATTATTTACCTGCCTCACATCTTATTAGTTTTCAAGATAATAATTAACACAAGATACAACCTCACAAAGCCAGCAAGTAAATTTGGTGATAAGCTCTTTTAAATACCAAATTATCAATCACTTGCCAACCAAGGCTGTTCATGTATCCACACTGATGGTCAGTGAAGCCTTGGGGAACACATTTGCATGTGCTTACTGTTACAGACAGTATTAATTATTTTAATCTAGTGGCACAAATTGTCCTTTTTTCTTTATAGGTAATGTGTATGTGTTATTATGTGCTAATAACGTTGTCTTCAAATGAGAGTGATCAGTTTATACAGAGGTTAACGTGATAGCTTGGGGGCTGATTGTAATTCTCCCAGTTTGTAAGCAGACTCCACAAGTTACACACAGAGAACAAATATTCCAGAATAGAAACACTGAAGACGCAATAAGAATCTGTCTTGTTAAAGTGTACATATTTACAATGCACCACCATTTCTGATGATCTTTGATGGTTATTCCACGATTGAAATGTTCTTCCTGATTACATGATAATCAAAAATTCTGTAAGAACAAATGTATTGTTAGTCCTTGCACCCCACTGGGTAGGAATAAGTGGCAGACGAAATTAGTCAAGCAGGTGTTGCTGTAGCGAAGCATAACAGTCTGTGTGCTCACCAAAGTTTTCCCTCCCAGGACAATCATATTGATATATGCAAGGTCCAGGTTTAATCCACTGTTTTTTTTTTTTTTTAATTTATTTTTTTGCCATTTGGCAGACAAGCATATCAATCATTATTTATTTAAAATGGTGTGCTTTTATTATATTGGTGTATGTTTTTTTTTTTTTTTTTTTTTTCTCAGAATGCAGTATGCTTAGTTATATGATTGACCAGTATAAATATATATTATGGGGGACATGCATCAAGATCGATCAACGCAGCGCTAAATTGGCGGTGCAAAGTAGCACTCTGCCACGACATAAATTTTACCCCATCCTGAATGTGTTAACTGGCCCAAAATTAATGATGCACGGCGTAAGCTGACACATTTAAATGCTTAAATGCACTGCGCCGGTGCTCAAAATGGGCAATTGAACAATAGGTAGGTAATTTGGAGAGGCAGAAATGACAGTTCAAAATGGGCTTAGCTGCGTTTTAAATAAAATATACAGTAACCCACTATAGCCAGGGTAGCTCATCTGGAGAGGTAGAAATGACCTGTGTTGATGGTGTCTTGACTTTATATTATGTTATTATTATATGTCGGATAACACCAAATATACATAACGAAAATGATCATTTAATTAACCAAGTTTATTATATGATGAATACAAACAATTGTACATAATAAAATAGCCAGTATCGAGCTATAATTTCATCCTCAGGGAGATCAAAAGGGTAATGCAGACTCTAAATTCTCTCTTCTCAGTACTCTCCTTCTGACCGCCTTTGTGTTTATTTGTGCTGAATAAGTTTTAAGTTAATATTTAGCAAGGTACTTTATTTTAATATTTACAGAAGTAACAATTAACAACATTTTTTTTGTTATTTATTTTTTTATTTTTTTATTTAGAGCACTCAGTTATTTTAACCCAGAGTTTCTCCTCAATTTAGAATGTCCAAATACTGTACTTTCCCTCATCGCAGCAATACTTTCCTCCTCTGCAACAGCTTTGGAAACCTGGAGCTCAGTGGGCGTCTTCTGATCCAACAAAAAAAAAAAAAAAACAGCGCAAACATTCTAATAAGATATTGTAAAGTAGTTCATCCACAAACAATCATATATTGTGAAAAACAGCACAAACATTCTAATAAGATATTGTAAAGTAGTTCATCCACAAACAAGCATATATTGTGAAAAAGAAAAACATTCCAAATGTGTATTAAACACAAACTTGTAAAGTAACCCTGTCCACATTGTCTTGGTCCTATGACTGTTCTGTTACACTGTGTAGAGCCTGTGGTCATTAGAGATTCATTCAAATAAAACAACAGTTTCTATAGACAGGTAGCCTTCTTAAGGAGGAAATCTTTGAGGCAGGTTCATGTACAGTATTTCTAAGAATTAGAAAACACAAATTAGTCATTAAACGTGTCACCTCTTGTTTTAGCAGGAGTCTTGTAATATTAATGTTTACTCAGAAAATGCGTCAGACAAAATAATTCTGTATTGCACAGGAACAGGCACAGCTCCAGCTAAATCAAGAGGTGACAGGGCTTGGAGAAATCTGATTTACATAGAAAAAAGGTTGCCCATGTTTGTGTTTCAGAGAGAATAGAATCCTGAGAGATATGAGATCCTGTAGCTCCTGAGAGAGTCTTACACAATGTGAATGGCACGCTTCACTTCAAGAACACCTGCTTCTGCAACTTCTGAACGTCAGTTACACCCACCCAGTGGGATGCAGCAAGTCAGTGAGATGGGACGTATGTAAACAATGCAGCGGTTCCCCCTGTCATTTGGAACATAAATGGGGTGTGGGGGCTATGCCAAGTAGGTCATGCAAATATAACTTAAATATCCTACTGTTTTATAAATACGTATGTATTTTTTAATTAAAAGAATACAAATATATTAAAAGAATCAAATGTTACCTGCCAACTTCTGTGTAGTCTTCAGCCGTTTAAGGGGGTCCGGAAGATTCCAAATAATGCCTTTTATTTTAAAAAGTATTACAAAAAAAAAAAATGTTCTTAACATTTTAGATTTTATGGTACGGGGAAGGCCATGAACTATAATTGTTAAGGAGTATACCTAGGTATAAAATGCTATGTAGCTTGACTCACCTCAGCCGTTGATGTTCTTAACTGTCCAGGGTCCATGCTAAACCAGCCATTTGAGGGTCTTTTTCCAAAATATGACATGCCAACTGCAGGTCGTCAGAAAACCCATAGAGGGAGAGATGTGCTCATTAAACTGAAGTTACCCTTATCATTTATCTGATGTGTAACCACATTCTGTGGAGCCATGCAAAATATGTATTGCTGCAATATCCCTTTAGAGAAAAAGAAAGAGACTGCTGACAATTGTTTTAAATACTTTATCAACTTAATTTTCCAATTAACCTTACACGCAACCTTACAAGCTCAGTCCTCAAAACTGTATTGGTCTCAAACAGAAGAGCTTAAAGACATATATAGAAAACTAGCTTGAAGGGAGAGAATGAGATAGATGAGGAGACTATGGATTAAAAAATAGAGGAAACAGAAAATCTAGTGGGTAATGCAAGTTTAAATAATTTCCTCTTGAGATGTATAAATATTATCTTTTGATAAACTTAAAACATTTTTATATGCTTCAAATAGATCTAGTTTTTTGTTATTTGTTTATTTTTACAGGAGAAAAAAAATATGTTGATACTTTCTGTTGAAAGGTAATAGCATATGCTGTCAAACCCATATCACTTGTTATGATCAAATAGAAATATTGGGAGTTAATGTAAACAAGTTCCTTACTTTGGTTACTTTAGACAAGCCCCTCTTAAAATAACAAAAATACTGCTGAACCCAAGTGATCTACATTTTCTATACAACCCATATGTGGCAAAGCACATTGAGCCAAAAGCAGTTGCATACTGGTTTGCTAAAGCAAGTTACTGATGTTAAGTTTTCCACATATTTAAGGATTTTCTTTTTTAAAAGGCAATCAACTTATGAGTATGCAAAACTGTTATTGAATAATAATTGTATATATTAAAATATTAAATTAGCCAAATATTAGGGCCGTCGATTGAATTAAAATGACAGCTTAACTACATTTCCTCAATATGCCACTTCACTAAGTCTTAAATTGGACCAGTTAGTGAGCATGATAGACAATTGATAGAGCACAGGGCATGTGGTGGAATAAGTTTAAATCCTTTTCCATGTGACTGTCAACACTTGTCAATATGTATTTGTACTGCATTGATTGACATAAGCAAAAGCAGATGGTATATGTAACTGTATAGCCACAAGGCTCATGGTAGAAATATCTTCACACCTTCTCCCAAAATTAATTACACCAAATTGTGATGCATCAGGAAACTATAAGAGCTGAGCGTTCTGTAATTTCTTCCTGAATGTATAATTATGGCTTGGAGACTATTTACACATTTGGATACACATTTTGTGACTTTGCATTTTTTAACAAAGTGTTTATATCCTTTATTGAGTCCCAAGGCATGGGTTAGCTTAAATGCCAGAACTGTAACGCAGACTCAAAGACTGCACTAAAGTAATCTGTCCAGCAATGCTTCCAGAATTTCTGTTTCTTTTCAATTTTTATTAAATCTGTGGGGTCCTTAGAGGAGCAATGTAATGCCTACTGGGGTACGAGCGCCTTTCCTATTTGTTTCCCCTTCAAACATTTTTTTTTGTTTCTGTTCTAATAATGTAAAATATTTGTGTGGGTTTTTTTTTTTTATATATATTGAAATGGAAAGATTTTGGGTGCAAAGTGAAATACATTTGAGGACAGGCCAAAACTGATTTTAGACTTGCTAACTAAAAGAATTAAGCAATCTGCTGTTTTCAATAAAAAAAAAAAAAAAAAAAAACATACATAGCATTAGGAAGCATTAGGAAAAACAGCAGGTAATTGGAGTATTAGGATGAAGACCTAGAGAATGATACACGTCAGATTATAGGCTGTCAGACATTTGTAACCCAAGTGGTATATAGTAATGACAAAACAAAAGACAGTATTAATACAGTATTCATTATTAAATTGCTTTCATTCAGTCTGTGAATATTGTAAGAGATAATATCCTGGATGCTGGCAAACACATGTTTATTAGTATCCAGGAAAAAAAAAAAAAGATAAATAATAATAATCTGTGATATTGCAACCAAACATATAATGCTGAAAAACGTACGGATACATTCTATCCAATTCGGAAACCTTTGTAAGGTTATAACACCCAATTACTGGATCAATTCCGACAAACCAGATTTCACAAATGCTGCTTTGTGACGACTCTTTTCGTACAATTTTCAGTTGTGGGTAGAAATGAAAGGTGTCGTGAAATGAAACAGAAACATTCCCAAATGTTTAACCGTATAACCATGAGCAATCTATTCTCAGACTGGGCAGATCCTTGAATGGGATTACCCTTGAGACATAATCTGCACATCACAACATACATGATGACCAGGAATGAGGAATGTTAAATTAGCAGCAGTGGTTAAAAAATAACCAAAGTGTGTAAAACCAAACCGCCCTGGAGATTTGGTGCATGGTTGATTATGGCTGCCCAAAGTCTGTTATGAAAGAAACTATTCTTGCCTCAGCAGAGAAGCACAGCAACTTTATTAGCTCCAGTATGGATCATCATTTCAAGCCAAAAAAAGACAATAATTTGATATTTGTGCGTGGTACATACTGCAATGGTATACTGAGTGGATGTAAAAATTGTGTGTTGAGCGAGAATTAATTGTTGTTTTGGTTCATCAGACAACTGCTTTTTAGTAAAGAAAACAGGATAGGACAACAGAAAAGGACCAGGTGATGGTTCTAACATGTTTCATAGAATCAGTTTTAATTATTTTTTTACCACACAAAAAAAGCAACATCCCCTTGGTATATCTGTATGTTATTTACTCTTTTATACAGTATTCATAATGTTGCATTTATAAAAGATGGATTTCGTCTCTCAATAGGTTGGCATTTAGTGGTGTAGATATTAACACTCGGTCTGTAGAAATATTACATGAAACCTGTTTTTTGTAGTACCAATGCAATTTGTAGATATTAAATACTGTCATGTTTTATACTAGCTCCTTTTTTTTTTGCCTACCAATGCAGTTAGTAAACTTTTTTTGAGACCATAGTGGACTTAAAACTTGTCTGAGACAACTAAAGCTCTTTTAATTTTGGATCATGATAGATGGAAGTGTCTGTAATCTCTTATTAGAAATACAAATCTACTGTAGGTTCCAATGCCCCTTTGAAAGTTCACTTGATAATTATTTACATTTACAGTACATAAAGTACAGTATACACTTTCACACTGGTCCATGAATTATTCCTTGGTGAAGGTTTAAATATAAGGGACAGTCTGGCACAGAAACTGTTAATAAAGGTTTAATTATGTACTGCAATCTTTTTTCCTTTTTTTTTTTTTTATTGAAATAGTTTAGTCTGTTGGTGGCTCCTTAAAAAAACAGGCCGCCACCACAAGATGAAAAGTTAATTATGGAGCTGGCTTCAGAACTAAAACATGAAGGTTTCAAGTGAACTTAATGATAAATAAAAACAGCTGTAGAGAAAATAGCATTAGTGTTGCCATCACTCAGACAGGGTCCACAACGTTTCCTTCAAGATCCCAAAATTCCTTTTGTATTCTATAAAGCAGCGGTGGTTGGGAAAAACCTTTTCTTTCCTTTCATGTGGCACACAATAAGCTACAGTGCTGTTTTTTTAGAGAAACTGCTAAAAAAAAAAAAAAAGTTAAAACCAATAGGTAGTTAGGGTAGGTCACTTTAATCCCTGTCTATTTACTACCAACACAGACTTCCATACATTCCCCAAATATGGCTTTAACAGTATGATACCCCTTATTCCTTCACTAATCTACAAATGGATTAAGTAAAATAACATTTAGGTGTGCATGGGTTTAACCTGAGAAATGTACAGAGAGAAGGAGGAATGTTTTGGTCCTTTTGTAAACAAGAAAATATTTCATTTTGTATGTAGAGTTGGAGAATAGAAACATGTACCCCAGCAAAATATGAGGTACAGGAATATGTGTATTACTCTTCTGACTACTATGAATACTAAAACTAATAATAGAAGTGTACTATATGAAAAACTAAGTGAGATCATAAAAACATGGATAATGTATTGACCTTTGAAATTTCTTTGGAATCAGGAAATACTGAAAAGGAGCAGCGTCCTACAATTCCACAGGCTCAGTTGATTCCAGGTGGATTTGGATAAAAAATTGAAAGGAAAAGTGAAAAAAAATAACAAGAAACATTTGAAATAAATAATTTGACAGTCAAAAATGTCATTAAACAAAAATAAAAAGATGTTTAAAGCTACTTAATAATACTGAAAGAACAAAGGTTTAGGTAAACAAAAAAAAAAAAACATTTCAACAAACTATCTTCACTGATGAAAAATGTTATAGAAGGATGTTGTTTGTTTTTTTTTTTGTTTTAAGGAATTATTGAACTAGGTTTACAAATGCTTTTCATTGTATGGATGAGGATTCAGGAATAGACACAGTTGGGTTCTGGAATGCCTGTTTTATGACATGAAGCCAATGAAGAGAAGACAAGCAGGACAGTCAAATAATAACTTTCATTATAAGAAGATAAGAACATAAGAAAGGTTACAAACGAGAGGAGGCCATTCGGCCCATCTTTCTCGTTTGGTTGTTAGTAGCTTATTGATCCAAGAATCTCATCAAGCAGCTTCTTGAAGGATCCCAGGGTGTCAGCTTCAACAACATTATGTTTAATATGCTGAAATATGGGTGGACAAAGACAGTTCTTACAACAGGGAGTGACACTGTTCTAATTATGGCAGCAGTAACCCCGGTTACTGACCACTATTACTTTGTATATAAATTGTGGGGAATGTCTTGGTCCATTTTAAAGCACCACCCTAACCACTCCCAAATTATTGCCCTTCTAGCTCTAAACCCAAAGTAAAATAAAAATATAAAAACACATTTGAATGCTTGCCAAGAACCATTTGCAGCACTACAGCACACCATTAAACCATCTACATCCTCAGGATAAACAGCTAATGACAACAAATTACAGTTAACCTTGCAAGTCTGCATTATTCAACTTCACCAACAGAGGTGTCTTGCTTGGGTTAACTCCAACAAGGCAAACAGGAATGTTACCTTTAAGATTTAGTGTATTTAAAAAAGGTAAACAGTTACTAATTTTAATATTGTTACTTCTTTGTATAGATGCAAACCCATTCATATTATAACATCTATTCCAACAGCTTACTGCCTGTGCTTATTCAACAATTAGCCGGAAATAAGAAAATGCGTTCTAAAAGAATGAGCAGCAGAAACACAAATGATGTCACAGAGCTATGTACCCACATGTAAAGAATTCAAACCTTTTCAATGGGGCCTTGGCATGTTAGCTACAATGCTACCATTAATAGGTCCAAATGAACTTCAGCAAGCAGAGTGCATTGGTGACACAAAAGAATAATCAGGATGAAAACTCAAGAACCACTCAGTCAAATTAAAGGACAAAAATTAAAGGGTTTGTTTACGGTCTGCTAAATGTTCCTCTGGATTACACTTATTCTATTAAGATGTCTTTAACCTGAAAAAAAAAAAATGACATTCTGATGATTGCACAATCATTTGCTTTATTTACCTATTACACTATACAGTACTTTTTTTTTTATTATTATTTTTTAAACAATTAAATGGAATACAATTCGCTGAAGTGACAGTTGGATTTCCTGAAATGGATTAGCAGGGGGCACTTTCATTTAAAACCTCTGTGCTTTGGGTGTTTGGATCTCTTGATGTTCTCATCAAGGTGAAAAGGTGACACAAGGTTTGATCCAGCCTTACGGTTTAGAAATAATAATTAGCATCTGTATCTAAAGTTCCCTTCTTCTGAGACTCCTCACATTTTAGAGGTTAAGATTAACTTCTGAGAGTACCTAATCATAACAGCTAAATGTGAGACATCTCAATAGAGAAACTGAGGACACACTACTCTGGATTCAGACATTATGAGATCAAGCTTGGATTTAATCATCCAAGCTTTTAGTCTAAGCTTTGTTGGTCTATTACCTCTGGGACATCACATGGTGTTCTGAGTCTGTACCTAATCGGGAAGGTTTACACTTGAATTTGTCATGCAGAAGCTGCAGGTGAAAGAACCAGAGAAAATGTAATATTAAGATAATTAGCTTCATACTTGCTAATAACTATGTTAGTGTAATTTTCCAGTTCTATAGCACAGTTTGGTCTATTTAATTTAATCTAAATACCCTCACTGTTTACAGTTTTTAAGTAAGGCCTTTTGTATGCCAATCAAACATCTAAGATTGTCTTGGGTGGATTTCTGTCTGTAAAAAGTATGTAAAACAACTATTTTAATAATTTAAACATATTTCAAACCCCCTTTCTATTAGAAAAATTGAACACCACTATATTCTATTGCTCAAAATATAGTCCTGAGAACTTGAGGTGAATTCATTCACATTGATGGCTACTGTATTCCTTTTCATTCAGCTCTGCCTTTGATTCCTTGCATTAACAATTAGTAGCAGGTTGACTTTGATGCAGGAACATTAGGTACCTGTTGAGTGGTAACAATAGCTACACATGAAAAGCAGCTTATATGGATAGGTATAATTAACTGCTAAAGAAATAAGGTTTATATGAAACTATGAATATTTGCAAAATATTACATATATTCTTAGTTTTACGTAAGGCTTTTTTTTTAATGGAGGTACCAAGGGCAGCTACAACGGTATGAGTAAATAGTGGTTGAGTAATACCAATTTGTTATTGCCATTATATGAACAGGTACACAGAAGCAAAACTATGGAACACAATTAGTACTACTAAAGTTTCTACATGTATTAAAATAATGGCAATTGGGCAACAGACTTTTATTTAGGGGTTCCAAAAATAAACCTTACTACTTTACCACCAGCAAACCTTGTAAGTGGAATGTTTTTACATCAAGCTCTGATCTGTTTAATCTAATGGGGAAGCCTAACTTCAAGTGTCAAAAAATGGGTGTTGTATCTTTAACAGAATCACCAGTTCAGTTATTATTTATCTCCAGCCTCATGGTCTCATGAAACCTACAGCCTTTCACCCGATTTGATGTGTTTGCCTTCACGGCTTCTGAGTGCTCACTAATTCCATCTGGCCACAACAGAGGCAGCGGAACGGTGAAAAAAAGCTTTTCCATATGTGCAAATTAGGATGCAGCCTCCCCGAAACTGTGCAGCGAGCCCTCTGATGTAGATATCAGGAGAAAGGCTGCCAAACCCACTAATGGCAATCAAAGAAAAGGGCTTCACTGGACTATTCTGCCTGTGTTACACCACTTCATATTTCTACTACTTTGAAAAATATAATTGAACCATCCAGCAAAGTTTATGTCAAAATAGGTTTGCCTTGCAGGAAAACAGAATTGGTTGCTTTGCTTAAGTATCAGAGATGAGTATCTAGTCACAAATGCAAATAGCGATTCAAGGAACCAAGGGGACCAAAACAAAAACCTCCATTTAATTTATCATTCGTGTTTACAAAAGACCATGTCCAAATACATATTTGTCATTTGATGTTAGTTTGGATAATATTATAAACATAACATACAGTACCACTGTGGAAAGGCTTGCATTACCTATGTAGTAAATGCCTGTATAACTGTATTATGGACAACAAAGTGAATAGTAATAGCGTACACAGTAATTTTAAATGACTAGAAACGTTATTGTAATTACCCTTGTTTTTCATTATTGTATTCTACTGTACATGATCCTCTGATATACTGCCAAGGGAAATTAATCTTTATTCCTCAACATTCAAAAATCTTCCTGAAATGGCAATTCAATAATTTATATAAAACTTAATAATCACAAAAAGCATGACAAACACAAAACAAACTGCAATTATGTTGTACGTGCATGCGGATTTTGACAATTCACATGTTGTTCATGGTTTCCTTTAAGACGTCTGTACAGTATTTGTTACTGCAGATCTTTTCTGAGTACTAAAAATTTTCATAAGGGTTCTTATAAGCCACAATTGCTTTGAAAATATACTACTGGGTGTCATTTAACTGTGCAGTAGTAAATTATTACTCATATACTTTGGTATTCAATTAAAAAGAACATATAAATGTAGAACTGGCTGGTCAGTTAGTGCATTGGCGTAGAGCACATAATAAATAATTAGATATATATATATATCTATAGAATATATATAATCTATTCATATATATATATATATATATATATATATATTTCTTAGCCAAATGTCTTTATTTTTCAGAGTAAACCATAGGGAAATAACTTGCTCAGAAGTCAATTATAATCTAAATAATGCAAATCATCTCTTTATCCTCAGTTACAGAGCAGAATCTTATATGTGAGCAGGTCATTGATAAACAGATTCCTTTGCATTTTCACTCACATGCTTCTTTACCATACCTGGGAAGAATTACATTAGTACGAACCACCACTTGAGTTTTACCACAAATGCCTTTGAATTGGAAAAAGGGCTATTTAATAGCATTTTATAGCAAGTTATATTGAAGAGGTCGACCAAGGAATTACTTTGAAACACCAGTTCCTACTCTCTCTTGCGAATGGATAGTAATGAGGTACTGTGAATAGGCTACAACAGTATTTAAAAAAAAACATGACAAATTTAAAATGCTCATTGCCCTGAAATGCTCATGAAGTACTTGATAAGTCTATTATCAATCATTCTCAAAGTCTAAATCACGCCTGAAAAAAATTTAATACCATTGATATGTGGCTCTAGCCACTAACTAACCTCCTGTGAAAAGTTTATTATTATAAAAAAAAGACAATGTAACAAAACTTGGTTAGGGTAAGGGTTAGGGTTTAAAATAGCTTATCAAATTAATTCACATATTGTTTCCACGTAACAGGGCCCCTAAAAACTCAACACATTTTTATTTAATTAAACCAAATAAATAGCCTGGAGCTGTGTTATACCAATAAAGCTGGTGCATGTGATTCCCTAGGGGGTTTAAATTCTGTTCCTGGTTTTGACACAACAAATGTGTTTATTGTTGAGTAATATTGTATCTTCAAAGTAATAAGCTCATCTCAGATAGTGCTACAGCTTCCCTGCTTCCAAATTGTATTTAGGGATAAACCCATCGAGACCGAAGCCTCATTTACAAGGGTATTCTGGCAAGATGGCCAGAAACAGATACAGTATTTTCACATAATTAAAAACAGCGTCACTGTAAAAAAAAAAAAAAAAAAAAAAAAACAACAGCATACATTCAATTTGGGATCAAAACCATTTAGACATTGATAATTCTTTGAACCTACTCATTAAAATAAATGTAATCTTAGTCATTGTTCTACGATTAGCTCATCCATGTGGATTATTCATATGATGCACTATCCTGGACATTGGTCTACACTAGTCCATGCTATAGGGGAGCTATAACTAAGGCCCTGTCCACACTATGCCTTTAAACTGTATTAGTTGCTTTTAAAGAGGCTTATAAGTGCTAAATACGGTTAGCGTCTACACTAAGCTCCGTTCAATACCATATTTGAGAACTGAACTCGAGACCACGTCAGGGGGTAGCCTAGTTCTAAATTAGATCAGGTAGTGCGGTTTGTCAGAGTGTGGACACTGTAATAACAAACAACATTTTTTGTGTATCCACTAGTATCCCAAAATGCTTCCTGATATGTTTTGGCATGTGGACATTACATATACAGCACTCAGAACAGGCACCTGAAGGAGCTGAGAACAACTATCAGTACTGCTGGACCGTATACAATTTCTGAGGCTTGTTGTAAAATGGTGGATCATGGAGCGACGTTATCAGATGCCAAAATCAGAGTTCAGAGTTAGAAAATGTACCTTGTGTTTTTAAAAAACAAAGTCATAATGTCCATGCTAAGAAGCGCTATTTGTCGGGTTGTAAAGATAATATACATTGCATGGTGAGATAATGTCATTTTAAGTCCCACAGTCCATTGCGCTGCTAGGAACTGTAACCTGTAACTATTTTAATAGTGTCTGCACGCATTAATTACAAAAGCTATTATACATGAAATGGTACTTCAGTGTGGATGCTTTGAGCTGGATTAATTAAAACATTTTTGAGTATGGTTCTTGAGATTGGTTATGTAGTGTGGACAGGGCCTAAATGCTGATCATCCAATACAGGACCTTCTCCAAGGCACTTGATAAGTTGTAAACTGTACTTAGGTACCTGTAACATTGAGCCTAGGTAACCTGGCAACAAACGTATTACAATTTTCCACACAAAAAGTACCCAGTACAATTGCCTTCTACAATTCAGCGACATCCAATTTAAAGAACCCAGTAATTGCCTTATTCTATCAATTAGTTAATATTTTTTATTAATTGGGCTCATTTTAGGTGTGGAGGATGCAGACAAACTTGTCAACACCGCCTGTTGCACAGAAAGCTCTAAAAGGCCATGGAATGCCTGACAACTTTCAAGCAACTAAGCCAAGTATTGTGGATGACAAACATCTTTTAACTTGTCAAGCAAAGTCACCTAACTTTAACATCCTTTTTACGCAAAAAAAAAAAAAACAGACACCAAATTGGGCAGCTGGGAAGTACTAACAAAAAAATTGCACCATGTTATAAAGCAAGCCAGTTCTATTTGACCAAATCGGTTGCATAATAACTCCTGTGTGCCACAGCTCTCTACTATACAGTATTTATCAGACTCCTTAAATGCACACCAGGTTTCACCTGCTTTCTTCCAAGGCAACCATCTCTGTAACAGTGGCATTTGGCAGATTCCAATATTTAGAAAACAAAGTTGGTAGAAATAAATGCAATACATTAAAACAGCTGGTAGGCTTTTAACTGACAAAACATCTGGCTAGAACTAAAACAAAATGACAATAAAAAAAATATAAAAATTAATTGGTTGGCATGATTTACAGCTATGAGGGGTATTCAATTGATCGAATCTGCAGACAGGCCACAATTTATATTGTGAAAATAGGGGCATGTTTTGCATGGTCAGGAGAAATAATTTCTACCAGTTTTTGAACGTACTGTATGAAAAAATGAAAAAACAGTGAGGGTAATTCAAACAAATCTTTAGTATTTTATTAAATTAATTCAAAGCAAAAACATGTTTTATTTAATGTTTTAACAGTTTATAAAGGTATTGTAAGTATAAAATAATGCACCGATGGGTAATCAGTTCTTAAAAGGCACAATCTAAAATATTAATGATACTAATGTGAGAAAGCCATCTATTGGGCAATTCAAATATAGTGTAATTTATGTTTCAGAAAGCTATTTGTATCTTCTTGGCAAATTGCACGCTCCCCAAAAATACATTCTAAATAGCTTTTTCAGAAAGCAGATTTTAAGCCAACATGACAAGAGTAGTACAGTTTAACTACTAACAATATTCATTAAAAAAAGGATAATAGCTATTAAGTGTTTCATTTTCATGTACTTTAAGCATTACTTTAATCATAATCATTAGCGTTAAAAAAAAAAATCTACCCCTCCTCTTTCTTTACAATATTTAATCTGTACCTGTGTTTCAAGTGTTGGAATAATACTAAAACGATCTATAGCATCTATAAAATATAACGTTGTACATTGTTCTTGAATATTGGATTTGTTTTGTGTTTTTAATTAACAATGTTTTTTTTTTTTGTTTGTGTGTTTTTTGTATACACACACTATAGCAGGATTTCGGACACTAGTCATTTCTGGTATGCCAAATTCACATATTATAATCCCTGTGTCCTTTGTGTGACCCATAGTGCCAATAAAGGCTACCCTATGGCCATAATCAGCTTATAATTAGCTACTATTTAAAAGGTTAATTGAAAGACCAAACAGAGTAAGGCAAGGTCCTCAGTGACTGTAAGATAGACCAGCAGGCCAGGGACATTAGGAACATCTGAACAATTCACCCAGAGGGATCTCCTGGAGGCTCTTGCCACCTTGGCTACTTTTTGAGGTCCACTGAGAGGGACTCATCCGTAATTGCTGGAACCTTGCCAGCAAACTGTAAAGTATCTCAGGTGACAATCTACCTTGATAACTCTTAGATAGTGTTTAGTTAGTCCTGAATAGAATCACAACTGAAATGAAAGTCTTCAAGGAGCAGTGTTGATTTATAAATATTTTATCTACTTACAATATCTTAAAAAGTTTTGCCTTCATTTTCAGCACTGTGTATAACCTTAAAAAATTGTACATGTTTATATTTCCCAGGTTTTGTTACTTTAGTTACTTCACCAGGGAATCTGCCTATTCTAAAACATGTCTATAGCAAAAAATATATATATATATTTTTTAAACAAATATTGACATATGACTGAACCCCTTGATGTTGGGGTTGATTTTAAGAAACCAGTAGTTACAACATAGTCAAGCACTCTGCCAAACTGCCTTCCTAAGAAGTGATAGCTATTCCTAGGAGTGGGAGGATTTCTTCATCCACAGAGACTAAGCCAAGATATTTCTCATTGTCTTGTCTGTAGACTCAAATACTGCTCCCACTGCATACATGCAAGTGCCAGCTACTAGAATCAGGCAGGGAAATAAAGTAAATTATGAACTGACCACCATGGTCAGTTAAATTACTCCCTTTCTCTCTGTGGAGCTTTGAGTTCAATGAAGGCCGCTTGAAAGGATTTGGCATGCCTCAATATTCCCTTTTAGCTCAAGGAATAAAATATTTTACAGTTGATTTGCACTCAAAGCTAATCATCATTTTAACATAAACTATATGAAAACTAAAAATATTGTGCATTATTGCAAAGGTTATGAACAGAATTATGAAGAGTATTTACAGAAACACGAGAACCACACAAATTCAAATAACTTAACATGCTCCCCAGAAGAGTTGATTAAACACATTTTGTTCTTATATATTTAAAAAATGATAACATAAAAAGGTACTCATGGAAAAAGTCTTTCCAGAACCGGAAATACAGGAAGGGCATAGATCTATAAATTCTGGATTGTGTACATTTTGTTATGCTATTATTGTGCAACGGGCAAAGAATGATCAGTGAAGGTTTGGGAAGCACTATGCATGCAACAAGGACAACTAATGTCACCCTGAGCTCTCATCTGCAAAAAAGGCATTTACATGCTTAACAAAAAAGCAGGGACTTCTTGTTGCTAGGGACTGAGAAATTTGCAAGGAGACTTGGGTCAAGGCAACAGTGCTCTCCCTTTATCCCCCACTGCCTACCCCTGGCATAAGAGGACAGAATTCTGTTCTCATCCATTATTGATAGGCCAAGAGTCTGCCAGTTCTTCAGTCTTTTGTCAATGGCAAGAAGAAAGGGGCCAGGGTAGCGACTCCTGCTTTTGAGTGAGACCCTTCCTTTTTATTTGAAGTGTTCAGCTGACTCTCCAAGGCCACCCTACCAGTGCTACCATACAGGAGAAAATCGACTTTGAAGGCCTTGGAATAGTATGAATAAATTAGTGCTCAGGTGCTTGTTCAGGGTTGATTAGAAAGGCATGATTCAGAAGTGGCCTTCATGCCTTTCACTGTCAGCAATGCATGGGACAGTTAAATCTTTTTGTCTATGTTCCTTATCTTTTCCCTTTCACTTTTCCCAATTTTCACGGAAGACAAGGGCACTTACTATAGCTGAGTGATGAAATATTTATAATGAGAGTGATGAGGCAGCCTTTGAATAATTGAATACCAAGGCCAGGATGGGATTCGATAATCTCCACGGGAGTTTATAACTCTCTGTGCCCAACAGCATTCCTAAAGTATATTGTGGCTCAGGAACACTGGACAAACTTTTGTATATTGTTTATTTGTATGTCGTGCCAGACTACATTACAAATTCCTTCTGATAGCTTATTTTATATGCATCCTGCATTTCAGCTATTGTATAGCCCATATTGGTAAATTGCAGGACAGGGGTTAAGAATTTAAGATCTGAGAGTATTCCGTTTCTGATACGCAATCAGAAACCATCTTCAGGTCTCCTGTCTCATATCAGTGTCACCTGAATCCACTCTTGAATCAGCTTTGTGTTCTCACGCTCCACAAACTTCCATTTCTGGCCTCACTCCTGACCAGATTTCCCTATTATGGTCCCATATGTTGGTTTGGGGAATTAAAAGCTGTGCTCACACCACCCATTTACATGATGTGCAAAGTTGTATTTCTGGTATTCTGATCCAGATTAAAATCAACAAAATCATGAATGCACTTTCCTCCGGATATGATATTCTAGCAAAGTGTCATGATATACAGAAAGGTCAAGTAATCTGTGCAAAGTTAACGATAAAATCCCCACTTGATTCCATAAACAATAATATTCAACACATTGCTGCTACAAGACGTAATTTCTGATCAGTCTGGTCCTCTATTTAGAAGCAAGTGAAAAGGCTAAAGCAACAATTGCAACTGTAAAATATATAAAGTATGTGTCTTTTGTCCTAGTTATTATGTAAATGCCCTTGTATTATTAATTCACTGAATCCACAGATGGACCCAGGCAGACAGGCACACACATGGACAGAACATGAACATGTACTTGGTGAAGAAAAAAAAATATTTGCCATACTTGATTGGTGACAAAAGATAACAAGAAGTGGCTGCAGGGTGCCACCAAGCTCTGCTGTTTCAAAATGGTGTGAATAGACCCCATCTGTTAACTCTCCTTTCCACACTCAAGATGGTTCTTCTGTGTAAAAATAATACAAATATAAAAATATCTGGCAAGTTACTGGGTGGCACAGTCGTTTTGTATTCTAATAAGGACAGTGGTCTTCTCAGGGAAGCTAGGAAAAACATCATTATGTTTACAATAATTACCCACCAGCCACTAAACTAGTATTTAGGAATTTGATTAAATACAAGCTCACTCAGTTAATCTATAAATCAATTTGGAATGTGAAAATTGGAGGTGATTTTTCAAATATATGTATTATTTTATTTACTTCGATGCCCTGATGATAGACCTTAAAGATTTACATTACTGGAAGACAGGCCTTGTGGTCCTTCTCTTCAAAGGTGCAGCAATCTAGTTTAGTGAATAGTATCTGTCACCATAGCTTTAGAATACACTACTGCATACAATACAATACAGTTGATCAGCCCCTTCAGTCAACCAGAGTACAGAGAAAGATAACTTTTTTTTTTTTTTTTTAGAAAAAGAACATACTTAAGCGATATCACCTTGTTCATGCTGTTCTCCCTGATCCCTAAGGGCAACAACATTAGATCTAACAGCACGATTAAAAATATGATTTTGATGAAATGAACAGTACTCCATAAAATCATATTCCATTGTTTCTGGTAGCACCTTACAATAGTCTGCTGATTGCAACACTTTAAAACAGCACAGGGCAGTCCTGCTGTAAACACAATGAGCACTGGGGGGGGGGCGGTAGTCTTTGTAATTACACAGACTAGACGGCATCTGGCCTGAGGAGGTCACCTTTAGCTCATTATTTAAGCTGTCTCTGATTGACATGTGTCTAAAGGATTTCACTTAAAAGCTAGTGCTTATTCTTGAAAAGATATCTCCTACCTCTGTTAGAAACCAGCCAATTGTTGCAAATATATACTGCAAATTCAATCACATCACATGTATTAAGCACTACATGGCTTGTGTCTAGCTTACATTTTCCGTGCAACTCCCACCACCATCATTAATTGTGGTCAGCATGTCCAAACACACCTTCTATTGTGAATAACTGCTAGTAATTCACTTGTAATGCATTCATGTGGGTCTATGACTCTCAAATACTAATTAGAATTTAGAAGAACATCACCACCAAAGTGGATTTCACACCAGCTATGGTACTTAAAACTTCTCATTGAAATTCATGGTTGAGAGAGACTTGTCAAGAAAATTAGCTCTTACTCACTGAAGTTTTTTTGTACTGCTGCAGAGATTTAGAAACACTATTTATATGTCTTAATAAAAATTACCATAGTTTGCAGTTTACAATGATTTTACCATATTTAAGCTATTTGCTTTGGTTTACTGTGGTTAGTCATGCCTTTATTTATTTATAAAGCCTTACCATACTTTTATGTGATTTACCATGCTTGCCTATGCTAAGCATGTTTTCACTATATATTTACTATGGTTTTGATACTGTTTGCTTTGCTTTTATCATGGTGCAATGTAGAACAATTTTATTTACATTTTCTAAACAATTTTTAAGAACATTTTCAATGTTGTACACATAAATAAACATACATTTAAAATAAAAAAAAACACCTACTTTGAGAAACCCTCACTGCTGTCCATATATTTCTGCGAACCTGCATTGGATTTTCAAAAGGAATTAAAATGTATGCAATTACCCAAGTTTCTTGAATTTCTTTGTTGGTACACAAGGGTTTACTATTGCTAGGATAGCCACTTATTCTTCCTTTGAAAGAAATCGGACCAGGGCTTTTAACAGTAAGTACACTTAATCTGAGTCAGGACCTCCCATCGGGGAGAACATTTAACTCCCTGTGTATTTGGTTGTTTTGTCTAAGCACTTCTGTTCTGGAGCCAATGGGACACACTGTGTGACTGGCATTCTGCCATACAAGTGAGAAAAAAAAAACTACCCAAAGTGTTACTCACCAAAAAATACATCAGAGGCATTTACAACTAAATTACCTTTTGCCCATTAATGGTGGACTGTGAGGAATTGCAATCAGAAGATATAACAAGCAAAATGTATACACCAGTAACTACAGGAAATGGTTTTCAAAAAAGCCCATACTGAAGTGGGCCGCATTAGATTAAGGCCTTTAAAAGATAACTCTTCTTAGGGGAAATAAAGTTGTTTACCAATTTAGCTCTGGTTGTAACCAATGAATAAATAGTACCAGCATCCACCTCGAGTTATTTTCAATTGGCAGTAATCAAATACTACACAGAAAAATTATAGCATGCAACCCAATTGTAGAATGACACAAAATTAAGAAGAAAAAGAAGAGCTTTAAATAAGTTTACTCCAATTATGAAGGGGCATTCATGATCAAATCCTGTCTATGGACATTTCATGCATACAAAGGATTTAATTTCATTAACCAACTCAAAGCAAACTAAACCTTTTGAGGTCTGCCAAATAATTGTTAACACTTTTACACATGACTGTCTTTTCAAGTCAAAATGATAACAATAACAATAATGACAGATGAAGTCGAATTCTCCAGAGTACAGATTGTGAAAATGATGGCTTCTAATGCTGAAGCTAATGGAGAGAAAAGTGGATGATATCTTTATATAAGGATCATTTAATGGCACTTAAATTTAAAAGACTTACCCTTTATTAAAGTAATACCCTTTATTCTTCTGAAAAGTTACCTGAGGCCCTCTACGTTATGATCCTTTAGGGTTTAAAAATCAAAAAATGTAAAATAATGTAATAGGATTAACATCAAAAACAACTCAAACTTATTTTTTGCTAGCTATCATTAATAGCACTTATTCATCATAGTCAACCAAATGCAGTGCCCTCCACTCTATCCCACATCAGATTTCCATTACAGGATGAGTATCAAGGTCATGTGGCTTGCTTAAGGTCACAATAAGCCAATGTTGGAGGTAGTATTTCAACGCAGGACTTGTAATTGTGTTCCCAATTTCTAACTATTCGATAAAACTGTTACTAAAATATTATGTTTGTATTGCTTTACTGATACAGTCAGATATCTTTGTTTGTATCTTCCGCTGCTTATGCTATTTCTTTTGTGTCATTTGAAACAGAAACATGCAAGTTGTGCAAATGCACAATTAAACACAGGAACACAAATTTTAAACAAAAATCATATTTAATTCTACCTACAATTTATACCTTTTTATAAACATTTTAGGTTGAATTGAAAACTACCTTACCTGATAAAGGAAGGCAGCATAGTACTTTGAGAATACTATATAGTAGAGAGACAATTAAATATAAAAAATGCTACTCAGATTACATGAATTTCTCTTGAGTCCCCTGAGTTAATGTATATATATATATAGATTACTCATGATTCCATGAGTCTTATATGATTATCAGGGGCTATATATATATATATATATATATATATATATATATATATATATATATATATATATATATATATATATATATGGATTAAACAACGATTTGAATCCATGACACTTTTCTGCTGAGTTGGTAAAGAAACCTTCAGCTCTACAGTTGATTTTTGGGTTCTTATTGTGGTAAAGAAGAAACCGGAACTCATATGCATGTATTTAAAGCTGCATTTGATTTCATAAGATGAGGTTATTAAACAAACTTCAGTAACAAATAGCCAAGCTCTCACTGTATAATTAATACTGCCAGCAGTGTCGCATCTGCTAAAATGTCACAGCATCCTAAATGTGTAATGTTTCCCCAAGTGTTTTATATAAGTAATACAGAATGGCCTTGGCAGGTGTATCAGTTACATTAGGTTTGAAAATGAAACAACTGCAACAACTATGCTGTAATGCTTTAAATGCAATAACAATGCTCTATAAAACCATATCTTGCTATCAATTCCTCTTTCAAATCCTTTTAGCCCTGGGTGCATAGATAGTCTATTGATGGTAAACAATTAAAATAATTAGAAGGGTCCTCTAAGATGAGCACATCACTCCACTCCCAAAACCAAGCTGATGTGAAAGCCCTCTCCTTTTGTCCAACTTCAAATGATTCCATATGGTGATGCCTGCTCTCTGAGCTATAATTTATTCATTATGAGCAAAGACTGCCAAATGGTGGAGGATGTGATTCGAAGCAGTGGGCTAAGTATATAATCTGAATAAGATTTATACTTAATGAAAGGAGATATAAACTGTGCTTGGCTTATTCAAACAACATGGAATCCAGGCCTAAATGCATCTCTGCGAATAAAACTCTTTGGAGCTTTTGTTGCAACAACTTTTATATTTGACAACTCACATTGTCAAATAAAATGACACACATGCATACCATAAAGGTTGTCTTATAATGCTGGATTTATATATAAAAACATCCTCAACAGAATGGTCTGTAAAAAACAGAACCCTATTGAAAGCAATGAAACCAGAGCAGTGAATCCACCATGTTTGAGACAAATTTGATGAATAGAACATTTCAAGAGTATGTACAAAATAGCATAGAAAAAGAATTAGCAACGTACTGTTTAATCACAGATATCTGTGTGTCTGATACACAATAACTTATATTAAAAAATGTTAATACCAAGTTTCATGACAAATGGATAAATGACCAACTCCACTATTAATATCGTGCATATATTTTGAATATATAGGGGGTTGTTTTCATTTAAAGCTTTTAGTCCTGCCTTTAATTAACATGTCAATGTTACAAAATAAGAAACATACTGGAATTAAACAATATGCTATTAAACATTCAGATTTACTGTAAAGACTGTATTTAAAAAACTTGATAACTTTAATGATAACCATTAGCTAAATGGCACACCAGACTGTATGAGTATCCATCAGCTATTTACAGGTGGTTCCATAGCTATCAACACTGGGGAACATACTATTGCAATACATTTCCAATATAACACTATTTATATTTCTCAGGAAATAAAATGAAAAGCGTTAACATTGTGTTATTATAATATATTTTCATATTGGGTGAACATAATGTTGTTTCATTTCAATATAATCAAGTTGAACTCTCCTTCGCAATTTCCCCCTAAGGTTTTCCCAATCATATCCACAGCAGGGGCTTTTATTGTTTTTCTCTTATAAAAAGGCAGTGTCATTTTATAGGCCTTGTTAAATCAAACAATGGATTTAAAGAAACTTGTAAAGCAAATGATAAGATTTTCAATCAATAATGCCAACCGGTTTGGCTCTACCTTTATATCCAAATGAGACTGCATTGTTGCCTCTCCTGTATCCATCGCTATCCAGATGAATTCTGATTATTTTTTAAAATATTATTACAAGCTTGGTATTCATGCCGTTATTTTTATTTTCATGGTATGGTTTTCTGTAATTGAAGGTGCACTGAAGACCCAGTAACATCACTTTCGAGGTACAGTACCCACGTCGGCAATTATTCCTCCTTTTATCTTCGTTTTGGTGGTGCTGTCTCACTGCAGGCAACAGCTGGATATTGGAAAAAGGATTGCTACAAAGGTCAAGAACAGCATGAGTGGAAAGCAACACTTTAGCTTCAGTGTCTTACAGCACTCTACAGCAGTCACTTGACAGTTTGAGTTTGCTTTTTTGCTTCCTCAAGAACCTTAGTAGAATGTTGTGTTAAAGCATAGTGCAATAAAGCTTATTGCAGCTAAGCACAGAGTAGAGCTGTCTGGATGAAGCCTAGTAGGACACATCAAGAATATTAGAAAGCATTTAAAATATATTTTATTTAAAATGGGAAGCATTGTAAAGGTGTCTAAATGACCTCAGTATAAAAAATAGAAAAATTCAAAACTAGAAAACTTTTACCTAAAATAGCTATTAGAAATACATTTACTGCCTGTGGGCCACTCTTCATGTCAGATTGGTATACAAAACTTGAAACATTATGTGAGAAGGAACTACACAACAGGTAAAATCACTTCACTGAATTGAGGCCTATAACTAATGCAAATGAACGGCATCTGCAGTGTACTCTGTGGTAATGTAGTTGCAAACCTTTTTAAAATGTTAACATATACATTTTCTGTAAATAAATAAATAAACTAGAACTAGATCATCTGCAAAATATGTTTCATGAGGCCTTGCAGAACAGAGCTTTCAAGTAACTTTTAATGTGATATCTAAAGATATTTGTTTTGCTCTATCATAGCATAAATCTTTTAAATACAGGTGTTGGCAATACCTGTATTTAATATCAAGATATAGAGCGCAGGGCTATATTGAAAAAGCTTATGGTTGTCCTAACAAAATAACATGTTACCTGCAAGTGTAGTCCATATTCTGAATAGGAATCTATTCCCTGGCTAATCTGCTTTTCTACCCAGCTTTTTGTTATATACTGTGTGGCTGTTCAAGTTTGGACACAGCAGGTGCTTTGTATTTGTGGACCTGTATTATCTGCCTGCAGCGATGAACAAGTTTATTTTTACACACTTGAATAGATTTTACACCTGCATAATGGAACCCTCTTCCACTCTGGAAATTCCAATTGTTGTAAATTCTTTAGTCACAACTTATGAGTGGAGACATTAAAACTTGAAAAGGAAAAAAATAACAAAAAAAAAAGATTCATAAACCCTAATGTACTCATATAAATTGTACAGATATCGGTGGTGTAATTGAACCAGAAAGTGACTACAGATTACTTTATCTAACCAGCAGAAAAATATTGCAACATTTGTTAATATGTTAGAAAGCTAGTTAATAACAGTTAAGACAGAAAAAAAAAACCTTGGTCCCAATTCTGATGCTCACGAGGAAACACTTTAAAACTGCTGTGCTTTAGTAGGTTGAACCTTCAAGTGATCACATGGCAGCGTTTGCTTTAATGCCGTACTGTAAGCATTCCTTAGTACAGAGCTCTAAGCTTTAAAAGTCCACTTTAACTATAATATTTCTTACCTATGAACTATACAGAGTCTATGAAGGATTCTGCGTGATACAGATACAGTGGTGAAATATTCAGGAGTTGATTCCCCAGGGAGTTGTGAAGAGGTTTTTTTTGTTGTTGATGTGTAAATAACAAGCATGAAAAAGGGCCCTGTCATATCCATGTGTGACACTGGTTCCATTCCCTCTGGATCAGCAGGGAGTTAGTAGCTTTAAAGTGTCCGTACTGTAGCGTGTGTATTGATATTTCTACCTGTGTCGCTATATTTTCTTTTGCTATTTTGTCTGTTTTCTAGATAATTGTATTTATTTTTTATCGTTGTCATCTTCATTTTTTAATAGAAAATACAGACAAGAAGTTCTCAATCCATGGTTCAGAATGCACCAGTTGGTAGATAAACAGACGTATCTTTAATTAGACTCAAGGGAGAGAAGAAGATGGTCATGAGAAATATATTTAAGCAGTTTATGTGGGATCGAAGAACAACAGGAGTTCATGCAGTTATTGGTAGATTGCAATATTTTAATGTCAAAGTTAGTCAAGTTAGAGGACCATATTAATGTATAAATCTTTAGTGGTCTAAAATTTTTGCCACTTAAACTCATTAAGAATGCATTTTAATTTGAAACCATTCATGGCAGCCGCCATTCAAGTGCTGCACAGAACAAGGAAGAAAAGAGATTCTTATTAGATGAGATTGAGTTAGGAGGTAAAACAATATTTATATATAACCTGAAAAAGTCTGTTGGCTAGCAAAATGAAAAGGAAAAGGAAAATGTTAACAATATACATGCACATAATCAATTATAATTACAGTAGAACCCCAGAGTTACGAACACCAAACTTACAACTGGCCGATCTACTGAACACTCCACTTTCAACCGGAAGTATACAGTCATTCAACCATGCGTGCAATACAACCATAGGCACTCGTATAAGTGCTGGTCACTGAGAATGCAAAATTAATGTACCAACAAATGTATCTAGAAAGATGAGGCATATTTCAAAGCAAGTAAAGGCAATTCTACTTGGAACATTTTAGTTTTAAACAAAGCGCAGTTATTGTTTTTTCAAGCCAAGCTGCACAAATGCATTTTGTTTAAAAACAAGCACTACATTAACCCAGGTTTTCATGGGCGTTTAAATCTGTTTTTTTTTTTGCTATACTTACGGTTTCAATTGTAACTTAAATGTAGCCCTTTTCCCATTTATAATACTATTTTAAAGACCCATAACAATATGAGTGTTGTATTACTGTACTGTATCCTTGTAAATAAATAAAACCATTGAAAATTCAGTTTTCAGAGTTACGTACATTTCAACAGCCTCCTTTCCCAAGATGTTAGTAACTCAGAGGTTCTATTGTAATTAGACACATATGGACAGTCAATGAAAGAAACATACTGCATTAGATAAAATCAAATTTGAAAAAAAAATCTTAAAGTAATTGTTAAATTGACGTTATAACACATTATAATTAAAATGCCTCCTCTGCACCTAACATAAAAGGAGCTTTTACTTACTCATTTTACCAATGGAAAGCCAATTAGATTGAAAATTAAAAGTAATCTCAGTTTATAAATAAAGTATACTAAGTTATATTTTCAATGGTTTTCTGATGTGTATTTTTTTTAATCCCTGTACCGAATTCAACATTGATGATTATTATGTTACAAGGAGATATAGTCAATTGCATATTCTGTTTATTTAGAATGGGAAGTCTTGCCCAGCAAAAATGCTATTCCACTGTACATCAGGGAAAAGGTCTCAGTTTGACTCCCCCGAGAGGCACAAAGCAGCAACTAGCTGAATGGAGGAAGTTGGTATTTACTGAAATGCAAAAGCAGGAGAGGATGAGTTGTGTCAAGATAGTGTCCCAGGCTATACAGGGAGAATGGATAAGGTGGCAAAATGTGGAACAGCGTAAGATTGTCTGGCAAGACCTGTGGACAATGGAACAGAGGGGGATCAGCTTCCTAATCAGGTCCACATATCATGTTCTTCCATCATCGCAGAACCTGGATATGTGGATAGGGGAAAGCCCTGCATGTCCTTTGTGTTCATCACCAGCTATCCTGATGTACACTGTTACAGGATGTATGGTGGCTCTGAGCCAGGGTCATTTCACTTGACGTCATCACAAGGTACTTCAATGCTTGGCAATAAAACTGGAAGAGCGACATTCCTCCATCCAGGACAGCAACCAACAGGAAAGGTTATTGAACAGAAATACCTGGGACAATTGGAGGCTGCTAGAGATTGGAGAAGGCAGACAGATTTTGTCCAGCGCTTTATTTTCCCACTGAGATTGCTAGAACTATCCTTCGCTCTGACATTGTCCTGTGGTGATTTCGAGCATGTCTTGTTCTCCTGGTGGAGCTAGCAGTGTCATGGGAGGATTCCATGGATGAGGCATACAAGAGGAAGGAACTCTGGTATGCTGAGTTAGCCTCTGAGATAGAACAGTGGGGATGGAGTCCGGTTGCGGTGTACAATGAAGGCTGTACCCGAGGAGGCAGGAGGTATATTGGAGACCTCAAAAGAGAGGTGATGGGGGAAGTTAACATCAATGAAAAGGAATGGACGGCTTAGGTAAGTGATGGAGGAAGTTAACATAAATGAAAAGGAATGGATGTGTTGTGATATGGAGGGGGAGTACTGCTGGAACAGCATCAGGAGAGGTGCCAACCTGTTGATCCTTGCCCCACCCAGCCCATTTCAAGCAGTTGCCATGCTGAGGCACTAGGGAGGCCGCACTTTGCTTGATCCCTGGAGCCAGCATCGCCGCCATTGTGTGTGCAGATGTGCAGAGCGGCCACACATAGGCTGATCCCTGGAGCCAACATTACACTTCAGCATTCAACACTGGGCATTCCAGCCACGTTACCTGGCAGAGGAAAAGCGCTGAAGGCTCATATATTACAGCGAAGCTACATCTTGCTTGGTCCCCACCTCTACAATTTCATTTTATCTTGGCGAAAGACAAGACCAATATTAGCAATACTTGTTTTCTGTTCCCACAATATGCCACTCATTTCAATCAAAGCACCAGCATTGTTATAGGAGGGAGAATGATTTGGATACACTGCAATGTTTAGAAAAAAAAAATCTTTCTCCTAGCAAACGTTCCTGTGTAAAAGTTAAAAAAGTAATGTATGTTTGTAAACACTGAAAGGGGTTCCAAAACTTTGGAATATCAGCAAAGAATGCTAACGTAATGTAATTTTGTGGATATACAATTTTTTAGTTTTCGTTTTTTATTTTTGTTTACATTAGCATGGGTATAAGGTATGGTCAGTCAAAGTCATTAAGAAAAGTTGCTCAATAACAAAGATCCCCAAACAAAGGCCCCAGACTGTCACAACATTAAATAATATAAGAAAGCATCTTTTGGGTAATATTGATATTGCATCTTTAAATCAAGAATTTCCATTGTCATTTATATTTTTAAATCTGCATTTTTCCTATAGATTGTGTCCCATTCTAATATCAGTGTTATTTCCCACGACACCTTTTGTTTTATTATACATTATGAATTCCTCCCCCCCCCCCTCTCTTTCTCTCTGTCTCTCTCTCTCTCTCCCTTCCACCTTCTTTAATCCTTATGCCCACAGTACGTTTATGAGCTGAAATATTTTATCAGGTGGAAGCTGCAGTCAAAGTTATCATTTTAATCTTATTTCAATAAAAAAAATAATCTCTCTTCTTCTGGGTTTGACAGGAGCTAATGGTTTTTTCTTTATCGTAAAAGGAAATTTTGAGGACTGAGACTGCCAAAACAAAAATGCAAAGCAAGCTGTATATTTTTCTAAACTTATTTATAATGCATAAGATAGCCAGTAAAGGTAAAATATGAGGTGTATCATGCAACAATGTATATGAGTGTGTATTTTTCATCCAGCTGTCCACAAAGCAGTGCAGATGCTTCAAGACAATATTGTATGGTGATGAATAAATACTTGGCAGTTTCCCTCTGCCGCAAGATTTCACTTTTTTTTTTACCTCTTAAAATAGAAGGTCTATTTGCAGTTGGACTGTCAAATGTTAATTGCTTTAAGAGCAAACTTTGTGATGGTCTGTGATCTGCTCAACAAAGATATTGTTAACATGGGACACATACAACTATCATTTAAAGGTTACATTATACATGGTCAGACATGCGTCATGGCAGGTGGTCAGTAGTCCCTCAAAAAATGTATGACTGACAGCTAAACAAACAATACTTACACACTTTTCAGTTACAGTTTCATACAGTGCTTGGTAGACAGATACATAGTGGTAAAAAAAATGAAGAAATACTATATTTTATAAAATAAGTATTGGCTATTAATGCAACAATATTCAAGGAATGTGTATTATCACTTGTTTAACATGATAAAATTAAAAGTGTGGTTAAGGACTATACATGCTACCTGGATTGATTACTTATAATGTGTTCACTGAGGTTCCATGTGGTTTTTATTGTAGAACATACATGACAGTCGACCACAGATCTACACAACAATGGGTTATTAGCAGTTGAATTAAATGTAGTTGTTACTTCTCCTTTTTCACTTTCCCAGTCATGTAAAATGTTGCATGACTTGTATGTCCCCTTTTAACAGCCGGCCTACATAATATACAGTTAATTGTCATTAAAATGAACTCAGATACTACACATTGTTTACATGGTTCTGCCCAAATTTAGCAGTCGCTTAATGTAAATTGATTCTTATACGGATTCACTTAACATGATTTTCCTGTTTGTGCAAATTATTTAGTACCCTGCCAGGGAAAAAAAAAATTCAGTTAAACAAATTGCCCTAATTCGAACAACTGAGTGTACAGGATATTGGGAAATGTATTAACTTGTATCCAGATTTGCGCTACTGCACTCTATTGTAGGGCTGTTTTGGGACTACTAATCCTATGATGCATTTCAAGTTGCCATAGACACAGTTTTTAAGTTGCCATAGTGCTCACGCATCAATAATGCAGATTTCAACATTTCCCTCGAACACTGATATAATAATGTAAGCTATCAGAGCTTCCGATTTGCTCAATACCCTGATGTTGAGGATGCCTTGCTTTTGTGGTTTAAAAATGCCCATTAGCAGAATGGGATATGCAGATTTCAAGTGCAGTTTATTTGCAATGTATACTTTTTAAAAGTTCACTTAAATCCGTATTTTCAATAGATTGCACTGTACTTATACATGTGTTTTACTGTAACTTCAATAAAATCTGACTATGCGTTTGGCTTAGACTCCTTGTTGTGTTTGGTTGTTATGTGTTTGTTAGTGTTCATGACGTGTGTGTGTGTGTCATGCTGTGTGGATTGTTTGTGTTGCTGTAGGTGTGCATGCATGCTTGCTTTACGGCACTGAGATGGCTTGCTTGAAATGTATAAGACACACAATAAAGCGTCCTGCTAGTTTACCATAACAAGTTGTTGGAGTCATTTTTTACACCATAACATTAGCAAGGAGGATGGCTGAAGTTTTGCTTTCACCCCTGCCGGTCTTCCTGGCTCTACCTGGTGAGCCGCCAGTTCCCTGGACTTGCTGGCTTTCATCTTTTTAGACATACCTGCTTGCACTTGCTCTGCCTGATGTGAGTGGTGCCCACAAGTGCGCCCTGCTGCTGAACTGCCTGGTGACTGAGGGACAGCTCGTCTTTTCTAATTTGGGACCGCTGACACATACACTGAAGCTGTCACTGAACTCCAGGGGCATTTTCCCACCGCCCAGAGCGTCCTCCTCCGGTGTTTCAACTTCAGACAGCGGGGCCAGGTGAGTCCATTCTCCAATATACAGCTGCATTGTGAGAACTGGCGCTCCCATGTAAATTTTGTAAAGACTTACTGATTGAGAAAACCTCTAGTGTACAAGTGCATGAGAGACTATTGCTTGAATCTGATGATTTAACTCTGGCCAAAGCATGCCAAGTAGAGTCTGCTGTTGCCTGTGCTGCTAAAATTACTGTGGCTCACTTTGTTGCTACAACTACTGAACTTGCAGTGCAGAAAGTCCAGCCTGCCTTACTGCAACAGGACTCAGAACCTGGTCTCCCTGTCTAGCAAGCGCAGCAACTTCCCACTCGTTTTAGGCAACATTGTGGAAACTGTGGGTCCACCAGGCATGAGTCCAGAGCTCCTGAGTGCCCAGCATGGGGGCAAACCAGCAAAAACTGTAATAAACTGAACCCCTTTGCCAGGTGGTGTCGCTCCGCCCCAACAGCAGCACCAGCACCAGCCACAATGCAAACTGTGCTCTCCAACCCTACTGGCTTTAAGACTTGTGCAGTGTACTTCAGGGATATCTGGCTAGCCCTACTCTTGAACACTTGGGCCAAGGTGTCTCTGCTTAATTTAGACATCAACAAACAGTTTTTCCGCGCCCAGCAATGTCAATGGCTGGCTCTGTTTGATAACTTGGGTTGCCGCTCCACCTTCTTTCACCAACCCAAGGTCGATCCTATGGTGACCCCAGTGATCCAGCTGAGCTGAAGGCCCTAGTGGATTCTGGGATTACTGAGCCCACCAACAGCACTCCTACATCAGAGGTGGCTGGCCTGCCCAGGTGCCTGATGAGCTAGCACATTTTCCCCGGATCAAGGAGGAGCTGCAGATGGTCATCTGTGGGGAAATTCATGGTGTATCCCACCACCAGAGTTTCCTCATGGTCATCTATTCCAAATGGCCTGAAGTCTTCCTAGTGGGCTCAGTCACCTCCAGGACATTATCAACATCCTAGACACCATCATCGCCTGCTGGGGGCTACCTCAGGCCATTACCACTGATAATTGGCCACATTTTTTCTCCACTTTCTTCAATGACAAGGGGATCAAGCACATCTGCACAGCTTCTATCACCCGTAGGCCAACGTGGGGGGTCAAGCGGTTTAATCAAACCCTCAAAAACGGCATCCGAGCACACTCAGACCAAGGCTGCATAATCCAAGCAGCTCTCCTTCAGACGCTCCTGCATTACAAAGCGATCCAGCATACCACTACAGGGGTTTCACCAGCACTGATAATGCACACACCTTAGGCTCGCCCTCCTGCACCTTCTGCTCACACCAGGATCCGCCAGCGCTAGCACCACATGAAACAGCATGGAACTAGGCTCTGGCCCTCCAATGCTGGAGGGGGGGGGTGGGGGGGTGGGTGTGAATGTTGTGTTGGTTGTTCTGTGTTTAATACTGTTCATGATGTGTGTGTGTGTGTGTGTGTGTGTGTGCTGCTTGCTTTACGGCATTGAGATGTCATACTTGAAAAGTGTAAGACACACAATAAAGCTGTTGGAGTTGGTTTTTACACCATAACACTCCTAATATAGATTTTACTGATAAGATAAATTTTTTGCTGGTCCCTTTAAATTTGTATTAATGAGAGTTGACTGTACTTGTTTTTGGATTATACAATTTACCTCAGCTAATTTCCCACCGACTATAATCTAAGCAATACATAATATAAATTAAATAACATGTGTATTTAACAACTATGTTAAGTGGCATTTAAAAAAACAGCCTTCCTTTTAAAATTAATATTAAACTTTTATTGCAATAGTCCATGAATACGTACCTCTGTACATGTGTGAGTGGTAGATGATATAAAATCTAATTATGTGCACTATAAACACTCAGCTATATATCATATATATATATATTATATAATATATATATATATATATATATATATATATATATATATATATATATATAATATATATATATATTTTCTATCTCTAGCCTTGGTTATGCAAGAGAGCTTGAACAGCTGTTTCCTGGTAAATTGTGTACTGGCATTTAAGAAAAAGTAATTATCCTGCTTTTTAAAGAACTTGATTATATAAAATAATTAGCGCTCATGCCACAAAATAATTCTTTAAAATACTATGTTGAAATTGGTCGTACACATTCTTAAAATGTTATGATGCATGTGACGAATGATGCATAATTGACATACAGTTAACTACATGACTTTAAAAATGTACTGATTGCTTTCTTAAAATGTACAGTAAGCAAACCAAATTCACCTGTTTTAAATATTTTAAATAATTATCCTTAATATACAAGATACAGTAGCCCCAACATTAAGCTTATTTACAAGCATGCAAATGTCCTTGTAAACAGCAGAGGGAACAAATTGTGTTTTTAATTAAACTTTCAAAGCTAAAAAAATAAATAAAAAAATTAGTTCTTTGACCTGGCATTTGTTTCCTCATATAATCTAAACTAAGACAGTAAGAAAGATAGTCTTTTTGAATTTGTGTTTTCTGTTTATTATTAGCTGACTTGGTGCTTCATCATTTTGCGAAAATTCATATCTGCTGAACATA
This sequence comes from Polyodon spathula, assembly GCF_017654505.1. Lineage (NCBI taxonomy): Eukaryota > Metazoa > Chordata > Actinopteri > Acipenseriformes > Polyodontidae > Polyodon > Polyodon spathula. The sequence continues at coordinate 6,660,047 of NC_054545.1, forward strand.
AGGGAGAGAAACAGTGGGAAATCAATCTTTTTTGCTTGGGCAGATAAACACAAGACACAATCAGACTGAAAAAAGAGACAGAAACTAGAAGGCCTCATCCTGCTGGTGATGGATAGCTAGGGTAAAAGTGTCAGGATGGTATTATGTAAATTACAGAAGCATCGGAGCATTGCCTTGATGATTATGGTAGCTGTGAATGATGTTTGTGGTCCCAATGCACTTACTGTGCCTTGTTATTTTTCTTCCCTGCAACTACCCCTCGGGTGTATTCTGCCTGACCCCCGGACTGAGAGAATAAAATCTCTCGGGAACAGACTCCAAAAATTTTTAAAAGACATCTGTTTCATTTACTAAGCAAATTATCTGCCAGGATTTCTCACCTAATGGGCATCCAGGATGGAACGCAAACAAAACCCAGTAAACAGCAGCAGAGGCTGAATGGCACAGTGGGCTGCCGAACTGCCGTCCAGCCTTGGCTGTTTCTTTACAGACTTTAAATCAGGTGACTGTGAATAATCCAATGGGCTACCTGAATCAATCCTTCTGTCTATTAAGAATGCAAACTTCCAGGACATTTGCTAGGCAGTCTTTGGTGAGTTAAACTAACCTATGTGCTTGTTTAAAAACATTTCTATATGTGGATGCTTAAACATTGTAGTTCAATTAAAATAGTGAGTGTCAGTTTATCAATTACTTTTCTTCTTCATAAAGTATTCTAGTGATTGATGACTATCCTGTTGGATCCTGATTCTCCTTGTATATAGAGCTGCTTGCTGTTTTTGAATTCTATGAATAGTAATAATAATTCTCTCTATCTCTCTCTCTCTCTCTCTCTCTCTCTCTCTATATATATATATATATATATATATATAGTGCAGCTTTTATGCAGGCCACTTAAAGCGGATAAAGCTGGATAAATTTTCTATTAAAAGAAGAGATCATTAGATACGTTAATTAATCCTATCAATAAGCCTTTTCATATTAACGGGGGGGGGGGGGGGGGGGGGGGGGGGGGGGGGGGGGTAAAACAAGTGGGGGGGGGGGGGGGGGGGGGGTGGGGGGGGGGGGGGGGGGGGGGGGGTGGGGGGGGGGGGGGGGGGGGGGTTGGGGGGGTTGTTTGGTAAACAGTCTACACAAATATGTCTAAACAGTTACGCTCAATCCCAGTTGTATCTTCTTAATATGTTTTAGAGTCCACGATCTTTTACCAAAATACAAGGTACAGAAAGTGAGATGGAGAAGTAGTTTGTCACGAATAGAGAAGAGATGTTTTCTGGTCCTTTTTCAGGCAGGTGTATCCTTGTATCAGGCCAGCTAATAGGACTCTAATAACCCTTTCTCTATAACCCAACTGTGCCCTTCTATGTTAACATACTGTGAACTGAGCACAAGTGACAAAATCAATCTATCACAGCTGCTGCCAACACAAAGAGGGACAGAGAAGCTAACAGAAATTGATGACATCCCTGCTCGAATTTTACACCATTTCGGACGGTGCTGCAATTGAAACAGACAGAGATTTATAGTCCAAGCCAAAGCACAGGCTCCCCTTGATTGCCTTTTTTCCTTCCTAGGGTTTTTTGCATATTTATTTCAAAGCTCATCTGGATCTCACAGAAGCATTGGAAAGACAGTCTTGTTTTACCTTGTAGTGAGGCTAAGGCAGCATCTGGGCATTTGCATCTTGCAACACACATTACAATACCCCTATCTGTACTGCTTTATACATAAGCAAACACATATATTATTATTATTATTATTATTATTATTATGATTATTATTAATATAATAATGTGGGCAGCACGGTGGCATAGTGGTTAGCGCTGCTGCCTCACAGCGCCTGGGTTCGATGCCGGCCTAGAGGTCTGTCTGTGTGGAGTTTGTACATTCTCCCCGTGTTAACATGGGTTTTCTCTGGGTACTCCAGTTTCCTCCCACAGTCCAAAGGCATGCTGTTCAGGTTGATTGGTCACTCTAAATTGCCGTATGTGTGGTGCCCTTTGATGGACTGCCATCCCGTCCAGGGTGTAGTCTCGCCTTGCACCCTGTGTCTGCCGGCTTATGCTCCAGCTCACCGCGACCCTGTAAAGGATTAAGCAGTTAATGATAATGGATGGATGGATAATAATTATTATTATTAGTAGTAGTAGTATTATCAGTAGTCATAGTAGGATTATTATAATTTCCTTTAGACAATCACTGCATGCAAAACAAAGAGATTTTAGAATCAGTCATGTTATGTAATTTCTTTTGATATTAAAGCTCCATATTTTCAGCTTCGACACAAATGTTCCTCACCACTGACATTATTACAAGGAACATAGGAATACTGTGACAGAAAATTGATTATTATCATTTAAATATGATGGATAACTTTCATCAAATGTTTCTACATTCAACAGGAGAAAATGTTGACTGAGACACCTGACGCGGAGGATGAATGCAGTTAGGCTGGGCAGTATGGTCCAGATAAGACAGAAAGTTGAGGTATCTTTTTCCTGATTTCATTTGCACACTCTGTGCACATTTTCTAAAGGCAATATTGTCTTCAAGATTGGCACAATTCAATAACTGTGGGAGAACTGGTGTTTGCCAGTTTGAACAACAGATATTTTTAAGCTGTGAAATATGAAAAAGGAACTGTACATTCAACTGTATTGTCAAACCTTGTTAGAAATGATGGATTATGACAGTTTCATGTTACAATAATCACTGTTCTTGCTCATGCAGCACAAAATGTGTATTTTTAATACTTGTGTTTTTAAATATGTGTTCTCAATGTTTAGAGTTAGATATATGTAGACACTGAATCGGTAATGTTGACTTTTAAACACCTTCTTTTGGATGAAAGGGGACCCAGCCGGGATTTGTTACACCTAGACTGCCAGAGTTAAAGGACTGTATGGAAGCTAAACCTCCTGCACAGTCCTAGATTAAGCCAAAAAGTCTATGTTCCATTTCTAGCATAATTATGCTTTAACAGATTATTATTCTCCCTAGTGAATTATGAATTCCAGTTACATTTGACGTTGGTGTTCCACAGAACAAACAGAAAAGATCATATAAAGTACTATTTTAGCAGCTTTGCTTATGTTTACAGTTTTGTAGTGAAAGGAAATTATAGTGTAGGAATTTCCTTTTGTAATGGAATGGTACCAACTTGTTGGTTCATTCTTGGCATCAAGTCTTTTGGGTAATACCAGTAATTATGCTTAGATGGTTATTGGGTTATATGCTGTGATATGCCTCTGACCCTAGGTAAAAAAAAATCGCCAGGTGATGATAATTTTGTGTTGCCCATATACTATTTCACAAAGGGTGTTTTATTTGGATAACCATGTGAGCTTGCGTAGACACCTGCTGGGGTTGGTAACTTGCCAACATCTGGTGCTGAGATCATAGGTCTAAAGAGGCTATATTGCTTTGTAGTGGGATCAGAATATTGGGGAGTTGCTGTTGTGAAGGAACATCACTGAACACTCTAAATAAATAAAAAATAAATAAATCCAGGGACTAAACATTTGTGTTTTGTTTTAGAGATTTACATAACTGAATTATGTGCCTATTAACTACGCTTGTCGGTCAACCAATGATTGTAACACCTTTTCAATAAAACAAGTAGCATGATGAACACCTTAATTAAACTCTCTGAAGGCTGGAAGGATAAATAGTTCAATCAGTGGCTAGTCTTTCAAGCCGTGCACGTTCATTCTGCCGTATCAATGGCTACCATTCAAATGACAAAGTGTTGTTTTTTTTTCTTATCTATCTATATATAATATATATATATATATATATATATAGATATATATATATATATATATATATATATATATATATATATACATACTTACACGAACCTGTACATTACACACAAAACATGTAGTGCTGTTTTCTGTTTTTAAGTCCTGCATATCTATGGGATGATTAGAACTTTATTGTCACTGCTGAGTAGGTAAATGGAAAGGCTTTTGTACTGAAATGAACTAATCTTAGAAATAGGATATTAAAAAAACAGTTTAAAAAACAGTTTAAATTAAGCATTATATATTTTTTTGTTAATATATTATCACAACATCCAAATGACTGCACAGTGGTCTGGTACTGCACCATTTCCCCAGTTTGAAGTTATGTGGTATTTCCTTAGGTCTTCGTCAGTGATCTAGGTTACTTCAATGTAAGACTCCCAAGCGAACACAAGGCTAATGCATAGCCCCATCACAACATCTGCATCTGATACAATTTGTCATCAGCTGTCTTTGCAACACAATTGGCAGTTGCCTAGCAACTGGTCAGTCTCACAGACTATTTCCCATGATAAATTAGCTGGGATGTTACTATGCCAACAGAATTTGTTACTTAATTAAACTGATTCAAATCAGAATTGGCTGGAAGGGAGGAAAGTGCACTGTGTGTTTTGTAGTAAATCCAGGCTCACATATATATTGAAGAAGCATTTTAAATGAAGAGTGTGTAAGCTTATTACAATGGACTCTTCCAAAACTGAACAGCAGATTCAGATATAATGTATGTGCTCTATAGCCCAAGGACAAAGAAGAAATTAAGCTAATATTAAGTGACATCACTTCACAAAGTTGAACCCAGTGATGAACCTGAAAAATCATATTTTTTTCTAAATATGTACAAACGTGTTGCATAATAATTAAAAATGGTCATCAAAGGGTAATGGGAAGCAGGCCAGCATGCAATCCCAATAATTCTGGAAAGCACAGTCTTGGAGCCTGTGAATATCAGACCAATACCCTTCCATTGCTACATTTCTCTCTGCTCTCATTTCCATAACATGCTGACAAAACCATTTTCTTAAGGCCGATTGGTTCTTATTTGCATCAGACGCCTCGTCTGCATATAGATTGATGGGTTTAATCAGCGAATCAGGAGAAATGCACAGACATCAATCACTGTCGCCTCTGTCTCTTTTACAACTTCTGATTTTCTGCTTAGATTCATCAAGAAGCATATCTACCTAGGATGAAAGAGAAACATTTTTCAGAAGAGACCAGTATTTTAATAGACATTTAGGATCTCCTTCACAGACTGCCTTTCCAAATTCTATCTCCTTAAGCTCGTATTTGTTTCAAGCTAGTTTTATGGATTTAATTGGTCTAAAAAGGGACACTAAAGATTCACCCAGAAGGAACAAAATATGTAGGTGGTTTTCATGAAAATGTTACGTATTTTTGTCACACCTTTACTATTGGTGTATCCCTTGCCATTTAAATTGATCCTGGCATGCACTGATATGTCAAAATAAACATTTTATAGCATCCCGTTTGCTATAAAAATAAAAATCTGTTTATCATTATCTTTAAATAATAATAATAATAATAAGAAGAAGAAGAAGAAGAAGAAGAAGAAGAAGAAGAAGAAGAAGAAGAAGAAGAAGAAGAAGAAGAAGAAGAAGAAGAAGAAGAAGAAGAAGAAGAAGAATGAATTTTGCCTTAATATTGCTGAAATGCTAATATTTTATTGTCATATAATTTATAAAGCTGTTTAAACTGCCTATTCATTTTTGGGCGCAGCAGAATTTTACAATTTTTACTTGGCTTTTATCTTGAGCAACCTCTTTACATCTGACATTACTGCAAAAAGTTGCTTAGAAATATCCAGATAGATTGTGCCATAAAAAATAGATAAAGGGGCTATTTGTGAGGTGCTAATTTAAGACCACAGTATAGTTTATTTTCTTTGACATTGCACGTTTAAATTAATAGTGTATTATTGTTTAGTGTCCCAAGTGCTGCAACGGTACAAAAAATATTTTTGTATTCTGCATACGATTCTTATGTTATGACCTTGACATATTTATTCTTTTTGTTGCAGAAATGGAGGTTTCAAATACTTCTGTCTTCTATTGGTCATTCATCTAAGTGTTGTATTTGCAGTTTTTGTAAGTGAATATAAACACTGACAAACAAGCTATGGCCTGTTTGGGATAAAACTAACATTACAAGAAATATAATATCTTTCCAGCTTCATTCTCAGCGCCAGTGTTGTCTATACCCAGCCAATCCACTTCCCTTATGCAACTGTAATGCCTTGTTTCGCAATTACATGCAATAATTCAAAGCAGTCAGTGCGTCCTGGAATGTAAGTGTGCAGGCAGAGACTAATGTAGTAGCCGCAAAATCCCCAGGAGGCTGCTGTGCTACCTGCGTGCCTCCTGGTTCGGCGACTCAAGCAGAGCCCTTTTGCTTTCAGTAGATTAATCAAACCTGCACTCAGCCTCTAATTGGATGACAATCAGTTTCTTAGTGTGTGCTGAATGGGGAAAAAGTCTCATTCCCTTAATCTCCTTACTCTGAAAATGCATTTCACTCTTGTCTCTTACTGTCACCTCATGTGCTTTTATATTTCTTTTTCTTTTCAATTGCTCTGATCTACATCACCCACAAGTTTAAAAAGAAAATATCTGACCAACCTCTATCTCACTGTGTTAGGTCATTGCGTATTGTTCTATAATTTATGGGACATGTCCTCTACCAGGAAAGTCTTGCTTGAGATACTAGATGCAATGCTACACTATGTTTCCAACAGCATGTTGTAGGTTACATTATGTTCATGTGTCAATTTTAACAAAGCATAATGCCATACAATGGGTTGTCTAAGACAGCAACCCCCTTACATATCGATCCAGGTTGCTCAGGGACAGGTTTGAAAACCACAGGGATGCAATTCTCCATTGGTCTGTCCAATCTGAAAGGTACATTATGGACACTTATGCACCTCCCTTTACAAATACTGCTGACTTTTAAAGTTATTCATGCAACATATTTGAGAAAATAAATTCACAAGCGTGTATCCAAAATCATAATAATACAAGTATGATTGTTGGGTTTTTCGCTGCTGTTTTGAAACTCCACGGAAAATCATTTGGTTCCAGAATGGTGCTTTGTTTGATCTATTCCTTACTAGAATGCAGTAAGTGCAAACTGTTGTTTTGTCAAGGAGGGCCTTTCAAAAATAAGGAATCTGTACAATATACCTGCAAGGACTTGTAAAAACTCCACTTTTCTGAAGTGCTGATGGGCCTAGGTCTTTTAGAGCAAGCTAATCTCCCCCACCTTTTCCAACCTCTCGGACAAACAGCATTGACTTCTGAGAACAGACCCCTTTTTCTTTGTGCACTGTTATAATGCTACCTCTGCCATTTGAGTTCTAGTTGTATATCAACATTTTAACAAAATCATTTTTAATATAATGTGTAAGTCACTCAGAGACTTAAAATGGTGGAATCCAAGGGCAGTGCTAATATAAAAGCAACATGTACCATGTAAATAGTGCCAATTAGAGTGACTGACCAGTAAATATTTAAATCTGCTTCATGTGCTGGATGATTTTGTGAAACAGACAAGGGTACAGTATGTGCTGGATTCCTAGAACATAGAAAAAATTGATCTAAAATTCTAATTAATCTTGACATTCAAAGTTATCCATGACCTACAAGCACATTTGAGAGCCGGGAAAGTGAATAGTCCACGTCCAGTCCAAAAAGTAGGGGTAATTTAATTTGATTGCGCACCAATGAGACCAATTTCTGTAAACTGATAATATTTAATTCAATGGTTATGGCATATAATTTTAGGAAATAAGGGGGGTTATTCAATCCCTTTATTAACTATATAGAAAAAAAAACATACCGTGGAAGGAGGTCTGTTGGTCCAAATTGTCTAAAGTTACAGCATTAGAAGCCATATGGCATAAATGTCTTGGAAACAGAAGTGTATTATATATATATCATATTATATATATATATATATATTATCTACATATATATTTTATATATATATATATACTTATATAGTACGTAGTTGGGTCTTTACCTGTGAATCGGAAAGTTCAAATGCATCACTGCAACAGTTAAGTTCAAGTATCTATAGTCCTTGAAGGGGTTTATTGATTATTGTAACTCAAAATCTCCATTAAAAATGTTCATTTCAAGAGATGCTGGCCATATCACAATTATATATTTGCTTTCTGAAATATAACTTACAGCTATTCATAAATATTTTAAGTCCCCTGCACTTTTAAAACATTTTTTTTTTTTCCATCCATTTACTTTCCCTTTGTAAACTGTCAAATATATTATATTCCTGATTGTGGCCAGGGCAAAGTTGGATTAATACCAAGAGTTTCCACATGAACTTTGCAATTGTTTCTTTATTCTCAGAAACTCTGTTTTAAAAAGGCTACTAGTTTATGGTGGATGTACATAATGCATACAAGAATGCTGGATGGTAAAAGAGTCTCACATCCCACTATAAAAAGCTATTCTCCCTCACAGCCAGCTTGAATAGACAAATGAACAATTTAATTTGTTGTCATGGTAAAAGACATGTTGGTAAGCTAAATAAACTTTCTACGTATTAGTGAATGAGAGAATCCTTCATTTTAATATGTCTGTGTCCAATAGAATGATTTTACAAGTTTAACTTGAAAAATCTAAGCATTTTCTGATGTCTAAACAGCCCCTGCAAATTTTTTGAGAGGAATACAAACATTTTAATGGTATAAATCCACCCTTGCATTTGGCCATACTAGTCATGTCAAAACTTGAAAAGATCATGCACTCTTAGAATTAGTGAGAAAAAGAGTAAAAACAAATCAAATACTCATTTATCTATTTCTTTGAAGTCTTTTTTGACAGCAATGTTCTAAGTAATCTGGCATTACAAGCTGCATAATTTGTGTGCTTCTTTGACAACTACACATTTCTGAAGTTTCTGAACCCTACCTATCCTTTCAGTGTAGTTCTATCATCTTTCAACCAAGTTGAGATAGCATGACACTCCCTCTACGATTCAGAAGAAGTCTTTCCAGCATATTGTATTTCCTTTAATGTAATGTAAAGTGAACCAAATGAGAAGCCAATGCCTTTTGTTTTACTGATGTTTTAAACCATGGCCTCATCTGAACAGGTCAGCTGCTTTAGATTCAAGTTGTTTTGTTTTATGTTTTTTTTTTTTTTTTTTTTAAGAAGCAGTCACATGCCTAACATACTGCTCTTTTTTTATTAACTTGTGACCTTTTATTTTCTTTGCACATATGTAGGTCTTTATCTTCACATCTATCATTTAAGCAAACGTCCCGTTAGTGGTTAGAGCAGGTGTGAGGAGAAGCATCTTGTATTATTCTGTTAGAAGACTGACAATGACATTTTTAGTGCAGATATCTCCTGTAAATATAAATACGTGTTCACATAAATTAATACTATGAAGCCAGATACAAGCCTAAGGATTGTGCGCGTCTCTTGCAAATGAAAAATAAAATAAAAATCGGATATTAAGATTTCATAGTCCACACTTTGGTTAATGATTATATTACTTAAATTTGAAGGTGCTTCATAAAGTAATCATTTTCCTCTGTTTATTACAATATTTTACCAGGAAGAACTCATAGAGATGCAAGCAACTTTTTAACAGTGTTCTGAGTGGTATCATTGACATTAGCAAAATAATAGTCACATTAAATTCACATAAGTGTAGCACTGTGTATAATACTTATCTACAAGTCTCCATGTAGTCTGGGATTATCTGGCAATGAAGATTAGAAATATGTTCTAAAAGATTTTGTTTGTGTGGTAGGCTGCCTAACCTGGAGATCTGACATATGTGTCACAGGCAAAAAAACATAAAAACATTTTTTATAATTTTATAACATTTTTCTAATCAAGAAAATTATATTGCTAGCCAAATATTTTTTGTGACATGCTAGAGTGCATCTCTTATAATGTAACAAGTAAGTATGGAAAACTATTAACGCAATTAATATTATAATGATACCAATGTCATGAGAAAAAAAAAAAAACTGCTTAAAATTGACACACGCACAAAGTACTTGCATAACACTTCAGTTGGTTGGCCAAAGGGTTTGCTGTATCTCTTTTTGAGAGGAGGGTCAGTTGTGGTGAACGTTGTTAGATTGTGGCTTTCCATGCACTGCTAATCCCTCGTTTTGTGGTAGCTAACAAGAGGCCCTAGTAGTGGTCTGGTCACAGCCTTATCATTGTGGTATGTGGTCAAAAAGGCCAGCTCAGGCCAAAAACAGTTCTACTTTACAAGGACTTCCTTGGTTCATAGATGTTATGTTTCATGGTGTAAACCCAATATAAATTAATGTGTTCTTATTCACCCATATTCTTAAACAGCATTTGTGTTAATAAGTCCAAGAATGGTGAAAGGACATTGTATAGGGTTGAAAATATATTGAAAAATCCAGCTTTTTTTCAGGCAATACTTTAGTTTTCAAAGTCTCTCTGACCATACAACATGAAGCCAGAGTCTTAACCACTGTGCAGAAGAGGGGTCAGAATCCATAAAGGCATCACACAACACTGTCCGTTACACTGGCACATATGAGCACACATGCCAATACAGCACTCCTTGTGGTCCCCCAGCTGAGATCAATAAAACCGTGGTTCAAACGAACCCACATAGGGTTCTCAGATACAATGGCCAAGTTGTGTGTCACTAGAGTTCTGTTATCCTTGGAATTCATTTTGAAATGATCACACAATGTAAAACTTTTGAACACCCTGTTTCTACATATGGCAACTCATTTTAAACCCTACTTGAATCTTTCCAATTAGATCAGCTGAATAACTGGCAGTGATGCTTCTATTGGAATTACTTTCCACTGATGTTTCTCTAACAGCCGAAGTATATATGTATATGTCTGATGTGCAGTTTCAGTCAGTTGTGTATTTGTCATCTTTGTTAGCCAAATATGTGGACCAACATGTTCCTAGGTTTTGGAGAGTGTGTGTTTTATTTAGGATTTTTTTTAGTGCCTTTGCCTTACACACACTGATACAGTCTGGTATTGTGAGTCATCTACCAGTTAATAAAGGTACACAATTGTCGTGACAGTCCATCTCATTCTGAATGCAACCATTGTATTTTGACCTTCCAGCAACATTAAAACATGATGGATTCACTATGCTGCTATAGTGAGTGCCCTGGAGTGGCATATGATGAGTGCTAAATTTTGGAATACAAAATACTATTACTACTTCTGTAGCTGATTTCCCGCTTCTTTTTTTAAGAGGAGCATACTGTAATTATACGGTAAGGCATTAACAACAAAAATGAGTAACTGCAGTATTATTTGCCACCACTGGGCAAAAGTTTATGCCTGACAAGCTGAACTGTTCCTATTGAAAAGTGTGAGCAAGTGTTCCTAATGCCAAAACATTGCACACATGAATGCCATATTTTTTTTTTAATGTTTGTTTTCAGATCAACTACTTCAAGTCTATTTATAAAATGTAACAAAAACAAGGCATTTGTCAGCATAACTTATATTAAAATGTATTTTTACCTTATATTCAATTCAGTTGTGTCTCCAATCTGAGCATGTCACTTATGCAAGACTGTCTCAGAATACAGATTACAATACATTGTAGCACATTTTAGGAGGTTATCGGGTCATCATAAAAAAACTGCTCAATCTAACACATTCTCAACTAAAAATATTTAGCTGATAGTACAATTTATATATAGTAAAAATAATAATTTTTATTTAAAAAAAAAAAAAAAAAAAAAAAAAAAAATCATATCATTTGCATAAAGTCATTTTTCCTGATATATATCATATCCCCCTTTTTCCATCCCCTTACGAGAAATTACAACGTAATGTTTTCGTTTATGTTGCAATACAAAAGCAAAAATCCCTTCACAACTCTCCGGGGACCCTGGTACATCATCTCTTGAATATTTCAGAACCATATCCATGTCAGAGAACATTTTTCATAGACTCCCCACTGTTCAATGTTAATGAATATTAAGAGGGACATCTTCCTGTGGGTAAAGGGTCGTTTTATTTATTCTCTTTATTATTTTAAAGCAACTGTATACCCATCCAGAACCTTTTTAATTTAATTTCACTGTGCAAACTTGCATTGATTCAACTCAAACTGACCTGGGTTTAATCAAACAGAATGAAGTATCTTGACTTGATAGACAAAATATACACAATAGAAAAGTGCTACTTTAACGAGTTTTTAGTTGTGTGAAATTAGTCATTTCCTGAAATTGTACACACAAAGGGAGAGACAGCCCCTTTAATGATTTCCTGTACTTTGAATATCTGTTATAACTATAAATATATACCATCATTTATAGGTTTCATATATTGATGCTGAAGCAGTCAGGGAACATGATTCAATACATGGCTAGTGCCATAACAAGTATAGAAATATAATACGTTCTGTTGGGCCATGACATATTAATTATAAAAATTGTACAATTCTTTAAATGCAGTTGGTGCTACTTGACAAAATTTGGATTAAATTATTTTAAAAAAAGGTTAAATAGTTTGTTTTGCTCCTGTATTTAAAGAACCACAATGCAATACCCATATGCATTGTTTATTAAAGATTACAATAGTTTGCAATCTGATCAATTATGTCACTACGGTAATGTTAAACTGAAGCACTGTATTTTTCTGATTACTGGTGCTGCATTTTGGTATGGCTGCCACAGTTTTTTGTGTGTCTGGGGAGTTTGTGGGAAAAGGAAGATAGATGCTTTGTTTTCTTTATTGATTGATTTGTTGTTTAGTTTTGTTTTAACGTTTTTGTCTGTCTGTTGGTTCTGTCCTGTTTGCAGTTCTCCAATCACCTGATAATCAACCAAACCTTTCACACCTTTACAGACAAGCTGTTTCTCTTATAGATGTCACCCTACAGCCAAACATTGCGTGAGTGTTTTTACCACACTGTCTATATAGTGCTATAAAAAAAAAAAAACATGCTCAAGGCAGTTGAGTAAAGATCACAAACTAGAGAACACATTAAGTGTTTTTATCTTTATATTTTCTTTATATATTTTTATTTATTTATTTATTTAATAAATTAAGTTACCGTAGGTACCCTGGGGCAAACTACAGGGATACTCAACAAGTTAATTTAACACTGTTTTAAAGAAATTACAAACTACAGGGATACTCAGCAAGTTCATTTAACGCTGTTTTAAAAAAAATTACAACCTTTTTAAATGTGATTAGCTGATTTGTGTTGTCAATTTTATTTCAGCTATTTTAGCGCAAAATACATTTTTAATGTGTTTTAACATCTACTTACTATAATGTATTTAATATTATTTGTATATAAGATGTCTTTATTTTGATGTGATCAGATTGTGCTGTGACAGCTGTTGGCCCTGAATGGCCCATAACTGTTAAAAATAACATTTTAATAAAAATGTAATAAAACAGCACTATTGAAAAAAAAGTATTGATTATCAACTGCAATAAACAAATGTGTATGGAGCCAGGTATTGTCTTTACAAATGAAAGCAATGTTTGCTGTAAAAAGATTGATTGCTTTGCAGCTTAACCTACTCAATGCTTGTGTTGTGACTGAGAAAAGTGTTTTAACCCTTGTTTCTGTATAATAATTATTAAGCCATACAAGCTCAGTGGAATTTAATTTCTTTACATAAATCTGTGAAATAAAAAAGGAAATTAAAGTTATCATTACTGTCAGGGCATTATCATTGCCTCACTTAACCTGCCATTCAGTAAAATTAAACATTTATATTCAGTAAATGATCACAGTTAAAAAATAATACTCTGGTAAATATATTTCATTTTTGTCAAATTTCATTTTCCTTCATTTTCAACCAGTGGTGATTTTTATTTATTTATTTATTAGCTTTAGAAGAAAACTATCACTTATATATAGGCTACTCCTTAAATGAGTATGAAATGTGTTTCCCAACAAAGCCCTGAAGAGGCTATTAAAAGCCCAACGCTGCACGTGAGCATCACGAACAAGCTTCACGTTCACTTGGGGATTCGGGAAAAGCATGTCAAGAGAGACAGGAAGCAGTTGTATGTTCATCGTGACAATGATTGTGAGCACCAAGTACTGTTATAGCCGAGAAACAATCCCCTGGGAGTTTGTATCATAGCTACTGTAAGTAAAATGGTGTTCTATAAGAGTGTGTTCAAATTAACATTAGATATTTGGTTAGACTTCAAAGTAAAGTATTAGATTAGTTAAATACAAAACAAGAAAGTCTGCTTTTTTTTTTTTTTTTTTTTACATTTGGAAAATTTAGAGCTGCAAAATAAGAAATGAGAGATAGAGAGAGAGAGAGAGAGAGAGAGAGAGAGAGAGAGAGAGAGAGAGAGAGAGAGAGAGAGAGAGAGAGGAGAGAGATAGAGACGTGAAATTAGAGTTGGAAAATCCTTTTTTTGGAAACGGGAAACCTTTGCCCTTGGGAAGGCTGCCAGAATTGTTAAATGTAGACTGTTACTCTAATCTATATTATATCTATATATATATATATATATATATATATATATATATATATATATATATATATATATATATATATTTAAAGACACACACTGACCCTTGCAGTCACTCTACCCCTGCAGTAAAGGAAATACCCCCCTTTTCTCTAAAGGATTAATATTTCTTTTCAGCTTCCCTCATTATGTTTTCAAAATCTGGTGTTTTAGCAACTCAGTTGAAAAGGTTCAGGGAAGTTACTTTAGAAAATAGAATTTGAATTAAAGACGACTGGCGGATAAATGCCTCAAGGATTTGCTAAATGATTAAATAAACTGTTGTTTTTTGTCATACATACTGTACATTTAAATGGTGGTATGTATTTGAATATGTTATAATTGGGAAATCATTTCAGCATGGACTGTTTAACAGCTAAAAATATTTGCAAAACAATGTGTTCTGGATTTTTATCTTCCCAGTATGGGTGTTTGTGGACCTGACTAGAAGACAGCAATTACAAATGTAGTTCAGAAACAGGGTTATTATACACGGCAGCACTAAAATGACATCTAACTGCCTTCATACTCACTGGCTCTCGATGTTATAAGAAAGGTGAATTGTGCCACAAGGGGGAGGCAGGGAAAGCAATTTGCCTTCATCCATCATACAGGCAGAGTTGCTTAATGCTGTATGGGTTCCAGATATTACGCTGAATATTGCCCAGTGGAAATCCATAACTACAAAGCATTTTAGAATATATTGTGATTTTTTATTTATTTTTTTACCAAATATATCAAACAACACTGGGGTGATAGCCAAAGAGGTTGTTGTACGTTAAGCTCTGCTCTAAAACCTGTGTTTGTCTGAGCCTGGGCCATACCAAATTATTACATTTGCACTTCAGTTTTGTTATATCAGTAACGTATTTGTTTCTGTTATCGATTACAATAAAAAGGTACTACTTGTCGTAGTAGACACATATGAGCGCTATAATAGCACAGGAAGCAAAACAATATTTTTTGTCAAATGATGTTATAAGCATTTTCAACATGTGCTTGAAATGTAATCCTCAATAGACTGTGGGTAACAAAACCAGCATACAATTTAACACAATTGGTTGACTGGTTGAAAATGATAAACTCAAGAATAAGGTGTAAAGTAGCACCAGAAATCATGTTTTAAAATTAAAATGCAAGTGTGTTATAACATGTGTTTTTGTAAAATTGCACATTTGAGAACAATGTAGCTAACAGAAGTGTGAAATAGAACTATTTTGTTAGCTGGAATTACTTTAAAGCCTATGTTTATTAGGACGTCAGTAAAATCCTTTGGTATACTCATGCTGTGGCCAATTGTTTTAGTGGTAGGACATTGTGCGTATTCCATGTGATTATATGTTAAACTATCATAATGAATAGGTTCTGATATAAGGTCTTTTTAATTCAATAGTGGATTCATGTTTCTCAGCCTGGTGTTCTGCAAAAGGAGACACACCCTAGCTTTGTGGCATTATTCCAGATAATAATCACATACCAACATGTTGCTTCTTGTGGTCATGGCGTGAGTGGTTCTCACAGGAGATTCAAGACCAAAGCTATCTTCATTCACACCACTGACCAAATCGCTTTTCACTGAACCTGAAACTGTCTTTGAAAGCCAATGGCTTTGGTGTGCTTTACTGCTTATCTGATCTCACCCTGCCCTAGCACAAGTCAGTGCTTAATGTATGTGCTTCATTCATTGAAATTTAAGGAGACAATTTGAGAATGTTTTTTTTTTGTCTCTTTTCTGCTGCATAAGGAAGCATAAGAATAATCACAAAATGTGTGCCATCATATAGTCAAGTTAGTAAATCAGTTCCACTAATTTCTTCTTCTGTAATAAACAAATGCTTTTTTTTTTTTTCTTAAATCGGACATGTTGACCAAATGAAATAAAGTTTTCACCTCCTTTGAATGGCCACTGAATAGAACAGCAGGTACCTGGTATAAGCACCTGTGACTGACACATTAGTAAATAATGCTGGATAAAATAAACCAGACAATGTCAGTAACAATCCCACCCTAGTTGTATGCTATTAAGTACAGAAGCATATATCTGTATCTTTCCAAACAGTAAATGTCAGTCTATTATTGCCTTCAATGGCTTCATATAAACTAAATGATTTATGTATACTGTAAATTGTACAGCATTTTCTCAGTAGCTTACAGAGTGTCTGTTTCACAGCTCATATTACTAAGCAAGGGGTTAACCTTCATGGATGTCCTGTAAAATCTGCTGCTGAAAGTTTCTGGCAATGTCTGTATTTAATAAAGAAAGGCATGATTACACAGGTTTCAGCCAAATGCAGTCCAGCAAGTTTGGCAAGATTCCTAAACGTTTATATAATACAGTATACTGAACACAACTTAATGGTTCCATAACACCTTTTAATTGTGACTTGCAGTTTTTAGCCTTGTTGTTGCCAGTTGTGTTATAAAAAAGCTAACTGGATATCCATTAAACAAAGCATGTTTTTATTTTTTTATTTTTTTTTATTTTAGTTTTTTTTATTATTATTAATTTACGTAGAATGGCACAATAGGTCTACAATACAGTACTTATTTAAATTAAGGAATTGGTTCTGTACACGTAGACACCAAGTAAAAAGACTTTCAAGTAAGGCCTTGCTTGAGTCATGGTTTGAACCATTGCCAAACTTGTCAGCTCATACCATAACTATAGCACACATACAAAACTGTAAAGGTTTCATATGATATTTGAATCATTTTGTACTTTGTGATTAGACATCATATATATTTGGCCATGTTTTTCTACATTTTGCTGATACCATTAGGATACCAAATTGCGGTCCCTAATTCAGTTTAATTTATTTATATATTTAGTAATCCAACAGTTTTGAATCTGCGTGGGACTTTGGCACAATGCGGAGCAGAGCAAGTTGGTGTTCAAGGGAAGTCACTTGCTCAGGGGAACATTACATAACTGTCTAAGCTGCAGTTATGAAATAGGATCTTAGAACTCCCACTCATTAGGTATGTCCATCAGGCTAGACCAAATTATTTAGGTAATAATACACAATGTAGTTAAACATCAAATCAGTTTGTTGTTCAATAAGGATTTTACTTTCATGGTATTATTTAGCATGATCCAATGGAATTATGTTGATGTTTTTAAACAAAATAAGTTGTTTTATATGAATTGAAGACAAAGGGTTAAACTGAAGTGACCCACTTTGCTGTAAACAAATCCAAACACATGCTGTATTAAATAGACTAACTCGTTGGATAGCATTCTCCTTCTGGGTAGGAAAAAACAACAGTCAAGGGCTTAGGGTCCTGTCTAAAATGACAAAGGTACACATAATTCAAATATTTTTCTTGCTATTTGAAAATTGTTACTGGTAATGCTATTTTAACCAGGTCATCTTTGAAAATAAGAGTTATGGTTGGTTAGAAGTTAGAAGCTTGTTAGAGAGAGAGAGAGAGAGAGAGAGAGAGAGAGAGAGAGAGAGAGAGAGAGAGAGAGAGATGTTTCACACAGGCCGGACAAGGGTGTCTAGCCTGGACTACGTGCAGTCACATGTACACAGTCTACAGCGAGTGGAGCACCATCTACAGACAGAGTGCATCAATGCACCGCCCTATAACTAAGGGCGCTATGCGCACCAAGGCACTAGACACTGTGTGCATCGAGTACTGTGTGAAAAAAGAGTACGCAAGAAGAGAATTGGCTTCCGTGGGCTGACAGGTTTAACCCCTCCGTAGGCAGCACCGAGGATGTCACCCCAGGAAGGGGCCTATCGGCAGCTCTGATATAAAGAGCTCAGTAAATACCTACCAATAGGCAGGCATATCCCATAAGTATGTTGTGGTGGTTATCATCGAATTGAAAGGGAACTGTATTTTAATTTTAAAGAATGACATCTGATACTACACCAGGTTAAATAAATCTCTATTTGCAGGCCTTCAGATTGACTTCAAGTTCCATGGACATTTCACCATTCACCTTCTTTCCTGTCACGACCAGCTGATTCCCTTATTTACTAGCATGCTTTGCAGACAATTTATATATATATATATCTACTATATCTCTATTATATATATATATATATATATATATATATATATATATATATATATATATATATATATATATAAAGTGTTTTCTTTTCTGTCATAAAGTAACTGGCACCAGATTTTCTACCTCAAGAAATATAGGAATAAGTACCAAAACATATATTACTACACCTATCTGCATTCCATTGAATGTCATAGGTTATTGTGTTATTGTTGGGAATAAAATGCAGGTATTCTGTTTTATTAATAGTGACATGTATTTCCTGGTGAAAGAAGGCAGGAGAAAGTTACTTGCCACAGGGTAACCTGGAAACTTAATGGCTGGGATGGGGTACGAAACTGTGTTGAGATGCAATGACTATTCTTGCTCTATCTAGGTCAGGTGAACAAACCCAGTGTGCACGGAATGTCTATAGGGAAAATGCTGGAACATAAGTGTCCATTTTGTAAGGTTTCTTCCTAATGTCCATCAGATAGTTATCAGAATCTTATCTGTCTTGCATGGTCTAAAGAACAATAATGTTGAGTTTCATCTTCCAGTTCTGTTTTACATGGGTTACAGTTGAATCTTAACAAACTTGACAGTTTAAAATGTGCCCTCTTTCATGGTCCCATGCTCACCTTCATTTACATAAATGCCGACCTTGTTACCTGAAAGCACTTGCTGTGATTTACGAGGGAGTCTGCACCATTCACATTATAAATCTTTCACCTCCAAGACACTCCTTCCCTAGTATTCATCGGCCAAAGACATATTGTTAAGAGCACTTTGGACTTAGGCCAGAAAAGCCACTGAGCATTTTCTTAAGGGATAGCCAGAATGATGTGTCAATTACAACCAGCTTGTGAGTTAAACAAAAGCAAGATAGTTTTTTTTTTTGTTTTGTTGTTGTTGTTCTTTCAGGGTTTTTAACTGTTCATCTAAAGAAATAATACTAGCTGAAAAAGAAGCTCATGTTTTTATTTTAAAAAACAATTTAAAAAATGACACAGGTTACTAGGTAGGTAAGGTAAGGAAGCCAGTAAGGATTTATTGCTGTTGAAGATTTTTGTCTTTTTAAGATTAGTTGTTCTCTCCTTACCTGTCTGACTGTTCACTTTCACACTGCAACTTCCATGTTATGACATCATTTTAATCACTCAGCATGGGGTTATCTACAAAGGTCAACTCAATTGATTAAAAGGAAAATGGAAGAGTATGCTCATCTTTCATTAGAAGGTGCGCAGCTGATACTCTGAATAATTTAGTGGCAGTTAGATTTATTTGTTTATTTATTTATTTATTTATTTATGTGTTTATTTACTGTTGTCAAGGATGTGTATACTGAGGCATACTCCTATTTTCATAATGGTATTAATTGCCCCATAGCTCTTTGCTAATGAATTGAATAACATTCTGACATGGAACAGTACAAATACAAAAAGCACGAGGGCACATGTAAACAACTTGCCAAAAATCACTTAAAATTAAGGTTTTTTTTTTTTTTTTTTTTTTTTTTGGGGGGGGGGGGGGGGTGGGGTCCTCACCATATGACGCCGAAGAGGATGTTAAGTATTACTCATAATAACCCAATATGTAGTTCACCGGGGCAATACTATTGTACTGACCTGTAACTAGTACATATGTTATGGTGCCTGTAGGGTTGTGTGTAACTAGAATTCCATGAACTTGCCAAGTGCATATGTAGTCTCCAAGGTTTTTTTTTTTTGGGGGGGGGGGGGGTGGATTTGGAGGCCATGAATTTAGTCTTCAATACAATTAAAATAGTATTTATGGGTTAACAAAAGTGGCCCGTTAAGAAAAAATATGAATGAATGACTGAATTGATGAATGAATGGCTACACAGTATCTCCACAATCACCATGATCCATGACATTTTTCTGATCAATTCTAATACATCAGAGAAAAGGAAAAAGCTTACTATCAAAAGTTAAATTGTTAATTGTCAAATGAATTACTGAATTCTAAACTAAAGTCCCCTGAAGTTAAAGAGGACAACCTATAAACAATTTACACATTCTCTAATACAGCACTGGTGCTACGTGACATGCATATATCTACAAATGTTGCCTTGTTGACATGAAATCTACTGATCATGGTCTCAATTTTGTCTCTGGTCTGAGCCTGTGTTATCTGTACAACTTTTCCCAGCCATGCTGCCTGATACAGGTAACAGTCTGAAAAAAAACCTGTCAACTGGAATGCTGCCTTTAAAAAAGGAGGTGGGAAAATCCTATTGGAAAGGAGCTTGAATCTTTGTAAAATTGAAAAGTTACAAGGGCAAAGGTCAGAGTCCAGTAAATAGCCAATGTGCTTTGTTACCATGGTGACAGACTTACTTGGGATATCAAAGCAGCATGCTCCACTATGTGTCTCATATAAGCATCTCCTTCTGTACAATTGTATGCAGTCATTAAACAAAATAAAGATTTCTGAATAGCTTACAAGCTGCTTGAAGTAAAGTAACTGTGTTGTAAATGGGGTTTTTTTAAAGTAAAAAAAAAACTCCTGGGAAGAACAGCTTTATAGGAACAGTAACTTGCAAAATGTCAACAGGGACAGTACCTCAATGCTTTGTTACAGTATTTCTAACGGTATACTGAATTGTATAAAGGACTAGAATACTACTATTTTAATTCTTAATTAATGTATTAAATAAAATAATTAAAGACATAAATGAATGCTCATTTCAAATATATCACATAATTAAAATTGCCAACATTAAAAAATAAAATTAACAAGATCATTGGCTACAAAAAGCCCTCATACACAAACAGAAAATGCCAGACCTAAACTTGACTTCTCTCTGTCACAGAGGATGTGAAGTCATTAGGCTGTGAATCAACAATATACATGAAACTTAACAGGGAAAGCTTGTGAAAGTGTCCCAAAAACGGTCTGAGTATTTTAGCGTGAAAGTTTTCATTTCCTGTGAGATTCCAGGAAAAGCTTGTGAAATCAACACCTACTTACATATGTAAAAACAAGTTTCTTGTGAGAAGTCCTTTCCTAAAGCTGATATAATAGCCTGGTCCCAAATCTTAAAAAGAGGTCTTGAAAATGGGTTACATGGCATTTTGTGTGACAATGTGGTATACAATGGATTCCTAATGATTTTGACCTGCTGAATCCAAAAATGCTGTATACCAAGATGAAATTTGTGTTCTTGACCCTCAAAATTGGAAAAAACAAAATGGCCACCAACTTTACTGTATACCTCTATAACTTCTGGACTAACTGGTTTAGAATGATGATCTAAGTGTCTTTTCTTACATTTTAGGAATCCACTAAACCATTAAAACTATGAACATGCCTTAAAGAGGTTTTTAAGTGTGGTCAAAGTTATTTTCAAAATGGCGGGCATAAAAATTCATACATGATCATTTTAACATATGCATAAGTTTGTGTACATAAAGATAAAGTATTAGTCCATTTTCTTTTGCAAATGATATCAGTATAAGTGTTAATTGCTGTCTTTGTTCGTACAGTCTCCTACACATTTGCAAGTACCACCAGTACAGTCTGGATTGTCTACATTTGCACCTCAGAGAAGAGCATCTAGTAGTGCAGCCACTGTTAAGAGTTGCATACAGGATGCAGGTACAGGTGAAAGAGATAGGACAACTGGTGCCATCTGATCATCCGGTCATCCCACTGTTGTGGCTGCGAGTGGCTTCAAACCAAATTAAGGCTTGAAAATGTGCCCTTCTGATATGGTGCCTCACAGCATCAGTTGTTGGGGGTAGAAGTTCAGGGCGCACTACTTTATAGAAAAGTATAACTCTTGCTTTTTCTGTTGTGGCCACACTGGGAACTTTGTAAACTTTACATATGAATGACTCTATATTCACCATTGTTTCTTCAGTAAGAGGTTCTTGTCCAGGGCCACGAAGGGCACAGTTCTTTGTGCTGGAAAAAAAAAAAACATTGAAA
This sequence comes from Polyodon spathula, assembly GCF_017654505.1. NCBI lineage: Eukaryota > Metazoa > Chordata > Actinopteri > Acipenseriformes > Polyodontidae > Polyodon > Polyodon spathula. The sequence goes on from NC_054545.1 coordinate 6,682,320, forward strand.
GATATTTTCATGGTGTGGCCAGACAGGAATGAGGTTGTATCGTTACAAGTTATGGCATGGAAGGGTAGAAGTAGCTGCACAGTTAAGTGGTCTGAGCCACAGGATTTAATCACCTCCATCACAGGGAAGAACTTTGGCTTCTTTTGTGCTCCTGCCTTCATCCACAAGTGTGTGCACCTCATACTTTCATAATGTGCTATGAGTAACAGCATGCATTTACACAGTGAAGCACAATCCTAGTGTCTGCCTCCTCGTGGAAACCTTCAAGATGTGTGACATTAATGTTAGGGTCATTTCATGCAACACGTGTTTCCTCCAGGAATCCCCCAGCAACTACAATTGTCTTGCCAGGTCAGCTTTGTTGTCAGGGTGGGATAGGAAGCCATGCCAGTCCTGAGGTAAAGGTACATCTTCTGATTTTATATGTCTTTGAATAGGTTCTCCTTTCCTTATTTTGGCCCTGGTTCCTGCTTTGATTGAATATTGATTATACCTGTCAAAAACAACGTCAATGCGAGCATATCCTGACCGATCCTGAACCAAGATTTCTGTTTCCATGGTAATAACCTTTTAACTTTGGACAAGCACCAAACCTCCTATCTTTATTGGGCATTAAGCATGTTTGCCATTTTGATTGTAACCATATAAAAAATATTTTAAAATAAGTTATTTAAATACTTTTATCACACCCATATATTTAAGGTATAACTAATCTATCACTATATTAGGCTTAAGCATTTAGAAAAAGGAGATAGTGAATAATCATTTGGAAGCATGCTGTCCATCCTCCAGGGATGTGACAGAGTAGAAATTCATTAGGAATACAATCACACTTTCAAGTGAATGACCATATCAGCTTACTAAATGCAAATACCAAAAATCTACTAAAGAAGAAAAAAGGGATTAGTTGGCTGGTCTATTAACCTTTCATGGGGCTAGCTGACACCTTATCTCACAAAAATGGCAGTAAAAGCTTGACTGTCATCAACTAGAGTTCGACAAAGAAGTCTGCAGTAATTAATGGGATCAGATGAAATTTTAAATAGACTGACTAGTTTCTATTGTGGGTCTCCTTGGTCATGAAAAGCATATGCAATATTTGGTGTTTTACTGCACTTGACTCAGCAATGCTCTTAGTAATAGTTACACTATCAAGATCTATTTATGACTGCCACTTTGTAAAGACAAAAAAAAAAAAAAACTAGATCCCCAGAAACAAAAACTGTTTAGTCAAGGTCAGGTCCAGATATAAATCAGACATATCTGTTGCTATAGAAATAGCCTTCTGACACTGGTCAATAAACAAGCTTTACTGTATGCATGACTGCACTAGATTTCAGATCAACTGGAAACTGACCCTTCTTACTTCTTAAGAGATTACTTCATTTTAAACAGTAAGCTTTTAGAGCTTGGGTCATATTTTATGAAAGCAATTAAACTGGCATTGGTAGATTTGTTACTGTAATAAATACAAAAGAGTTTGCTTTTGTTTTTTTTTTTTTTTTTTTTTTAATATATCGTTTTTTTATTTTTATTTTTTAAACAAAGACAGATATCACACTGGCATTAATAATAATAAAACATGCAGCATATATTATCTGTACTACAAGGCATTATCTTGTTCATTACAATTATAATTATGATCTGGTGAGCTCTAAAATAAATTAAATCCATAGCACCCTGGAAAGTAGTATGTTTTGTGAATGGAAATTGTTTTGGTAATGTGGGATTCCAGTACCTGCTGTTGTAACATCTACATGTTACTCACACAAGATAAAATAGAATATTGATATAAGAATAATGATATGTGCTTATTATGTATGATGAAAAAGTGATTAATTGTTTACTCAACACTATAAATATGAATAATAAAATAAATGAATGTTGAAAAATAGAAAAATACATATAAAGAATGATGCTATTATAAAAGACATTTTGAAATTAAATTAAAAGGCCACATCACTGTTTGATGCTTGCTGCAGTTGTCTATTAAAGTGTCTTGTTATTGCTTTTAAAAAGCTTAGACACTTTGCAAAATTAACTACATGTCAAGACAATCAAGTGAAAAATGTAATGATTGCAGCTCATTCACAGCAGGTAGCAGATCAATAAAATTAAAGTCAGCAAAAGCTCAATTTCATTTTTATATTTCTTCAAGTGCTTTTGCCGTCTCCAGAAAGAGATAGAAAATCTGTGAAAAAATATCAAAAAATAACATACCATAATTCATAAGTGAGACATGAAGGTTGTTACAATGTGTAAGCGACATGTCAAAATTCTTCTGATAGAGCTTGCATTGTTTTCAGTGAGTGTGAGCAAGAACAAAGAAATGCAGAAAACATGTAGTTGTGCAAAATGAGTATGTCTGAAATCTATTTATCACTGGTCCTCCGACACCTCTTGAGAAAACAATGTTTTAAAAATGTTTAAGATTCTTTCCCAGACTTCATATTGATAAATGAAGGGGGCAGACAGTGTATAAAATCACTGCATATGAAAATAACCTGTAAAGCACTGTTAAGAGCCTTGTAACGTTTCTTTAGATATGTATTGTTTAAAGCATTTTCTTATGACTAGGCAACTGTACATAAAATTCATGATCATAAACACTCTGGGCATTACTGGAGAGAGTTTAATTTGCTCCTTAACCAGCACCAAGTCTCCTGAATCAGGATGACCAGCTGAAAACCAGCAAACCATGAGCTTTGCCCAGTGCAGGTCATTGACAGAATTTTCACCAGGAAAGATTGAGTTCACTGTGTTATATTGCATTTGTAATTATCTCAAAAATGAGTTTAAAAATGGCTTTTGACTTGTTCTACACAATTTTTAATGTCAATGAATAAACTTTGATGGGATACCTGTGTCTTCACCTTTTTCAAACTGTTCGTCACCATTTGGATCTACATGAGAGTGGTGCTATACCATCTACTGTAACTAATTGTAATTATTATATATTATATATATATATATATATATATATATATATATATATATATATATATATATATATATATATAAGATATATATGGACAGATTTAAACTACTATACAAATGAAATTGAAACATAATCTAAATACTATCAAATATTTTCCTATTTTAGCTATGCCAGTTTTTTTCCCAATTTGTATTTGGCAGTACGTATGTGATTTTACCTTTTTTCACATTCACACGCATACAAGGACTCAATTTGTACAAATCCTCTGGGACAATGTATTAGTCAAGATCATTAATTTTTACACACATAGGAACTTGGAGGTTATTGACCCCAGATCATTAAAAACGTCACTCTTTGTCTGGTCAGCAGCTTTCATTGGGACCTTAGAATTAGCATTGTGTTATGTTCACATGGTAGTGGCCTTTTACAAGTAAGCTGGACTGAACAGCCCTTCGCCTTTGGACATAAACCGAAAGTAAGACACATCTCCAATAAAAGCAATGGTTTACAGCCCTGTAACAATACTACAACAGTACAAATCACCACTATAAAAAATATTAATAACACATATGTTTGGACCCAAAATAACAACTGTCAGCCAATTTATGGTACTTTAATAAGTGAAATATATGTTAGAATGAAGTTAACAGAACAAAACAAAACAAAAAAATAAATGTCCCACCTTTCCACATAAAAGTACCGTGTAAATCATACATTTTAGTGACACCACTAAAAGTAATTGGGAATAAAGAAAAACAAGATCTAATAATAAGAAATGTCAATGTCAGACACTGTGGTCGTGACACAAAGAGGTTCCAATTAGGAGGTCAGTCTCTTAATGGTTGGACAGATCCTAACATTCTGATCTGCAGCTGTCATTGGGACCCAGGAGTGGCGGTCAAATTTACAGCATGATTTGTTGTGTGTGGTAACAACTCTTCCAATTAAATAGGATAGTGTCTGACTGCATTAGCCCACAAATTCAAACTGCTCATATTCACTGAAAAAAAAAAAAGAAATAAGAAATAAGTTTTAAGAGAAGAAGCGTTTGGGTTTTAATTGATGTGTTCATTAGCCAATACACGGTCTATAAATTTGTTTGATCATATATAAAATGTCATGTAATTGTGGAAATGAATTATGTCTGTAATCAAAAGCACTCTTTTTTCATCATTAATGTTAATGCTGACATTTGCACACCTCAACCTGTCTATATGCACAGTCTGCCTAATTCAACCGCTCATCTCTTAGGTAATCTCTTTCAGATTAATACAGTATTCTTAAAGGAAGGAAACAATAGGAAGTGTAATAGGGATTTTTTTTTTTTTTAAATATAATATTGCTAATTATTAGCTGCAGGATGTTTCTTATTTGACTATAATAATGGGGAAAATGTATAATTCTGTCTTGAGCTTTATGCCTCCATAATGTTCCAGTTTAAACTCTCACCAGTGTTTTCCAAATTAGTTCAAACGACAGTATAATGATGACATTGACTCATAGATTTTATTAAATTGCATTATTTTACTTCAGTGTGTATAATAGTTAGTGCTGTACTAAGCAATACTGGCTGAGCGTAATTTGATATCTGTGTAACTGGAGCAATGGCTTTAAAAGTTAACACACTGATATTTTAGAAAGTTCAAAGCAACCTAAAATATATATTTTTAATGATAAGCCTGTATCTTCTGTAATGTATGTGAACTGAGTTTCTTCCAGCTTTGGTCAGTGATTTGTGGTTAGGATTTTTAACCACTATAGATGATGGAAACCTTGCACAGGCTGATGTGAGAAGGTAAATTACTTCATCCACAACAGCTGTTGAGCACAACCTGAGGCATATGTAAACCCAAGGGGTCAGTGAAAAAAAAGTTAGTGACCCACCTCTTCAGAACAAGGTATATATCTTTGTAATAATACAATAAGAAGAAGAAGAAGAATTGGTGAGAAATGCACATTATATATTTTTTTAAATTTTGTCACTCTCTTGGTGACTGCCATTAATTAGTGTGAACTTGACCTTCTTGTACAACAGAAGCCCCCTGCCATAACTTCGTTGCAACTGTTGACTCGGTGACTGGTTGCTGATGTTTTTTTATGCAACCAAATAACCAGCATTTTTTTTAAACTGCCCTCAAGGCCATGCAACCTGCTGGGCTGAACTCGCCATGACCTAAAGCGGTCATTATGTCATTAGGGTTATAAGTATCCAAAGTCATACTGCCAGACTCCCAAAGAGTAGCCTGTCCCCATAGCCAAGGCTCTTTGACATGAATCACTAACATGACCTCTCTACATGGATCTTTGTGGGCCCCAGGTCACTGGAGAGTCATCTTATAATTAAGCTTGCTACTTTTCGATATTAATCAGTAAAGCTTGTTAAACGTCAAATTCCCCAAAAATAGGATAAATGTGGGTAAAACCACTCACTATTTTTTTTTATTTTATTTTCTTACTAAAAATCATTTAGAAATCTTCTCTAGTTTGTGTAGTTTTTATACGTACTGTCTGTCCCGTCTCTGTTCCTCTCTGAGTCGCTCTCATTCATCTCAGTGGTCAGTTAGTACTGTACTGTCACTGTCACCCTGTTCTGACATTGTTGACTGAAGCAGCGCTAGAATGCTCTCATTCGTTTAAATGACTGTCAATCATCAAGACCTGCACCAACTGTGCACTTTCATTTGCCAGCTACAGCGGCTGTCATTCAAAGCACCTACTTTGAAATTAGCAGGTTAAGGTGTAAGCTTTTGCTATAGGTATACTGTGACAGTTACTGGTTTGATTTGATAATGGTGGGCAAGAGGAAAATGCTTAATGAATGTTGTGCACAATACCCTGACTGACAGTTGAAGTCTCCGCGCCAGAATAAAGTGGGCCTGTCTGCCTTGCCTTCCAGTGCCTCTGATTCCAGCTGTGCTGAAGCAGGAGAGGGGGGAGCTCAGACTTGAATGATAAGTACAGGTTAGTTCTGTTCAACTATCTAATGTTTTGTTCTGTGCATATTTTTACTTGTAAATGAATGCTATAAAAGTCTGTGTATGCTGCTTTCTCTACGGTTTATTTGAGAGCTTTTTTAAATTTGTGTAGGATCTTTATCTTTACAAGGTATAGCTCTGCTGTAACCAAACATTATTTCAATTAGAATGTTGGTAACGATGGATATTAATCGTTGATTTGGCAAAAATATAAAAATTGAATAGTAGCAAGCCTACTTATAATACATTCATCCAGTGTCCTGCTTTCAGAACAAACTTTATGAAAAGTGGTTTGCAGAATAATACAATATGAACCTACCACCCTATATGTACTGAAAAGCTTCTAACTGCTCACGCATTCATGTGTTTTATTACACAGACACAATAGCTATACTTATTTGCATAATGAGCACTTATACAAACGTAAATGTAGCAGAGCAAGCATACAATACTGTTTCTAGAAATGCTTGTGAAATGTGATACAGCCTAGCAGTAGTTATTATATTCAGTGCTAATATCCCTTATACGACATGCATTGTTACATGAAAGACCTGAATTTATTTACTTTAATAACCAATGCTGATATTTCAAATGTGAGCAAGCACCAGATATTTTTTTTCCTATAAAAAATTAAATAGTGTGCAAACTTGTGTATCAAGCAACTATAACCTATTAATATGCTTGGTTTGGTTTATTAATCCAAATTAACTGTTTAAATGAAATCGTGTGCTCCTAATAGTTGATTTTTTAGAGCTGTTTAGCATCTAATGATGTATATTTTTTAATGGTTATTTCTGTTTTTGGTCTAAAACTCTTTCAGGGGGAAGACATTACAGATTAACACTTCTAGTGGTCAGTTTTATACTGGCCTCCTTACAGAAATATCCATTAAGATAGGGTATTTATAGAACTCAGTTTGACCCAGCTGAAATTCTAGAAATTTACACTGATCAGGCTTGCTCAAACTGTCCCAGAGGTAAAACATGGTGACTTTATTAAACAAATATGAGTACATAAACAGTATTAAATGGTGGTAAGGAGAACATACTATTAGATAATACACAGATAAGACATTAAATAGTACACAAATTCAAAGTATATAAAGTCTTACTTAGGCTGTGAGTAATACAATGACATAATGCTAAATTACTTAGTAATAATTTGAAACAGTGATAAACAGTCATCATTATCTAAATACCACTTGTTTGTGGCTTAGAGTATGTACAATCCTTTTATTATATTTACTAAAATGTGGGTACACAAGAGGCCAAAGGAAACCCAACTGTGTCAGCATGCATGTTTTATTTTAAAGCAAACACATGGAACCAATAAAACAAGAAACAAGAATTTCTCGTTAAATATTAAACATTTCTACCTACTGAGTTTTTCCCTCATGATCTGACAGCAAGGTAGTTAACTGGAAGCCCATAGGCCACTGACGTCAATGTCAAAGGTCATGGTAACCAAAAGAACATCTTTGAGGCCGCAGTTCCCTCCGGGGTTAAACTTGACTTACCTTTGACCTCCAGCTGTCTGTCACAGGAACCCAGGGTCATGGTCAGATGCAAAGCTGCTTATCTAGTATGCTGAAACAGTCATTGCTATTAATCAAAGGCAGGCTTCTTTACTTGCCCGACTTACTAGGCCACAAGTAAATAAAGATACTATCGATTTAACATTTGTCTGACTGGACAGACCACAGCTACAAATGGTAAAAGAGTTGTTCATCACAGAGAGTACCCAGGCAAAACTATTCAAAGACAATTTACTTTAATTCAGTTTATTACCTACTTTAATAAGATTAAATAATAAATTAACAAAAGGCAATCATAACAGATGTTCAGTGATGCTTCTGAAATTGAATGGTATGTCCTCCAATCTTTTGAACTTACCTTTCATGTCTTGTTCTGGAGTTTTATAAAGCACCTCTTACTATAAGTAGTCGTGCAGAGATGTGGTATTATCACCAGTTGGATTAATGTATTTGTCACTTGTTAGATTTTATAACTACTTTTAAGAAAATTCACGAAAACAGAAAAAAAGTGTAGTTTCCTTTTGCAGTTTAGGTACTTGTCACAGAGACGGCCGAAGTGGGCGGCGTCAGACCCAGGAAAAGGAATGAACACAAAGACAGATGATGCGAAATGAGGATGACGCTTGCTTGCGCCGGTTTATTGTAAATAAAACGTTTAAACACGAAAACAGAAACAGGACACGGCACTGGTAGCCAAAATAAAACAGACAAACAAAAACGGACTATTACTTAACAAAAAACGGTGAGCAGCTAGACACACAAACAAGGTGAGTTTTAAATAAACAAATATCGCGCTGGTCCCACCAGCACGTAATAGCAGTTGAAATATTTAATTCTCCTACCCTCTCCCGTTCTCCACTCACCGAACACCTAACCGCGAGTATGTGACAACGTGCATCTATATATACTGTTGTGCTGGGATTCAATTACCAATTAATTATTCACTTGAATCCCAGCACGTGAATTAAAAAGTGCAATTCCCCGTGCTCACATATTACTACCTTTTACTTGCACGTGAAGTGCTGTGCAATCCTCGTGCCTAAATACACATATACATTTTTAAACACTCGTGTTACACAGACCCGTTTATATCCCGTGTACCAATGACTATACACCAACATTGAAAACACACCACACGCAACACATAACAGATAATATACACAGGGGCGGGCACTTTGTTACAATACGCCTAAAGCCTTCATTCAGAAACAACATAGAATCCCTTTCAATTTCACTTTCCCCTCTTAGATCTGTTTGCTAGTACATAACAAAATATATAACTTTTTTTTTTTTTTTTTTTTTTAAATAAATAAATCAGAAGTTGCCCCCAAGCAGACACCCAGATTCCATTCTCCAGGAAGCATTTGTCTGTTTCCTAAGTGGCTGTAACAAAAGAAATGCTCTCTCCGAGAGGACCTGACAGCAGTTTTCCCTCTTATCGATCGCGGTGCTAGCTCTGAGTGCTTAGTTTATGACAAAAGAGTTCACGACACCACAGTCAGAAAGTCAATAATGTGATAAATACTCCCTTCTGTTTCTCCCTTGTCCGGCACTTTACCAGGCATTTGCCATGACAGTTATTACTGCTGCAGTAAATCCCATGGAGAGAAAAAATAGTCTCCTGGTGAATTTATTAACCCTGGACGCTAGAGTTTATCTAATTTAAACACTTGTTATATAGGCTATCAAAGAAATGTGGGGCATTTCTTATTCAAAATTTGCTAGTAAATATGTTTTTTTTTTCAGTGACCAAGGGAGCAGTCTCTTTTGAGCTTCTGCTTTTATGTACGTATTAAACAAACGCGCAATTCTTTGAAACATGAGATTTATGTCTAGATTTAGATCATATCAATAGAAGTGTAAATGTTCATACTTAAAATTCACTTCAGGGACAATAGTAAAGACTTTGGTTAGCCAAGATTTACCCAGGGTTTAAAAATATATATAAAATAATATATATATATATATATATATATATATATATATATATATATATATATATATATATATATATATATATATATATATATAAATATATATGATAGATAGGTCAGTTAAGCCAGCATGTTGGAGAGGATGTGGGAAGAAAATGGCAAACCGCACACGTTTTGGTCTTGTCAGGTTGTTCAAATATTTGTAGTAGAGGCTGTAAAAATATGTCACAAATCTTGGCAGCAACCATACTGTATATAACCAAATTACTGCTAGGAGAAACATATGTATGTCTACCTAGTGAATATGCTAATTGTTTGAGGAAAATTAAGAATCACAACCTTTAAACAAATAAACAGAAACTGGTTAAAACTGGATAGATGAAGCACAAAAATATGTGGCTAAGATAAGTGTTGTATGTAAAAGCATTGTGTCCATTTAACTTTTCCATTGTTTACATCGGAGGTCTCGTGGTTGGGTCAAATCCCACTTGGCCACTCCAACCCATGCTTATAGCATCACACAATTCAACTGGCAGCAGGTTTGTTTCAAGTTTAAATCCCATAGTTAGACATTGGTTGGAAGGATTTATTCAAGACAGTAAGATAGTAATTACAACACTGGTGCCCTTAGATATAACACAGACATGTCTAACTGAGAGTTTTTGTTTTGCACAAGCATCACTTAGGGCATTTTAAAACAATAACTCACTAATGTTTATAATAATTTGTGAAAATATACATCTTGTTTGAATCAGGGTGTTGGCAGAGTGTCAAGAACATTCATAAAACTGCCCTAGTATGCCACTGGTTTTAATCAAAATTACGTTTTGAAAAAGAAGTGTTGAATTTGAAATATTAATTATGAAAGTTCTTGATTTCCTACCTCTGTGGATGTTCAAAGAATCATTGTTAATTGGGGAGCCATATCACTGCCCAAGTGGGAAGTATTCAGTCTTGATGTTGATGAGCTTGGGCATCGTTTCAGCAGAAAGAACAGGAACCTGAACCTCTGTCTCTGCCGGGATCAGTTCAAGCAGGTTCTCATGTAAAACTCAGTGGGTTAGGCACCAGTTCCTTTACTCAGAGGATTAGTTGATCCGCTACACTCCAGGTAACACTTTTTTAAAAGGAGCTTCAGGAAACATGACTAGGACTAGGCTCATTTCTTAATGACAAACATGGTCACACCATGCATGGCGATGTACTGTCAATACTAGCTATTGAAAGAAAACAAGAACAGCTTTATTCAACCTGGAACTTACACTAAAATTAACACAAAACTTTCCTTGTGAAATATGTTCTAAATGAAAGTAAAACAAAGCAGTTTATCTTTTCAACAATAAGACATTTTCTTTCTTGATTATAAAGTTAGGACAGTTCCCGTGTAGCCATACTCAGCATTGCTTGTTAGTCTATATTTACCTCATTCGTTGTCTGTAAAATGTAGTAATTGCTACTAATTTTTGTGCACCTGAGTGTCCGTCATTTGTAAAGAGAACTTCTCTATTGAATTGACATCTTATGCGTGGGACAAAAATGCATATTACATTTTTTTTCTACTTATGCAGTGGTTCAGTAATTATAAGGTTCCAACCCTGGCATTATTTCTGCGATACATCTACAATGCAAATTTGACCTCAAGCACCTTCAGGTGGCAGTAGCTTTGTCCCTGAATCAAAAGGGTAAAGTGGTATGGGGGACTGTGAACTAAATATAAACCTCCAGTTTGGAATCCATTCAAACAGTTCAGCAATCTTTAAAAATATATATACCCTGTTTTCCCATTGTATATTAATGAACTGAATACTGAGAGCCTACTGATTGGAATTTAGGAACAGAAAATCGGTTTTGTTTTTTTCATATGGAATCATTTAAAACTTTTGAATGTACCATTAATGACCATTATTGTATTTCCATGCATTCTATATACAAGTACTAATACTTTTTTTTAAATTTGTGGCCTCAAGCTTTTACACAGTCAATAGAAACAGCAAATTACCATAACAGGTATTGGTTTCTTTGTTTTGTTTTGTATTTTGCCGCCAGTATAGTAAACAACAAGGTACAGCTTTTAGGGTTTATATTTCACAACAAGGCATCAGGGAACAGCTTTTCGGCAGGTAAAACTAAATTATCAGTGTGCACCATGAGTGTTCCTTCAATCCCAGAGGCCTCGGTCAATAACAGAGTGTTTTGCTGCCTGAATGCTCACTGGCAGAGAAAGGCTTACGTCACTTTTAATCTTTGACCACCTTTTTAACCTCTTCAAACCCAGTACACAGAACTAACCAAATAATTCCATTAAATCTTATCTAATATGTATTGTCACGATTTCTTAGAGCTTACATTTCTTATATGATACATGCAGTCATTATTGTAAAGGCTTATTAATTTTTTTTCTAAGATATTAGTCAATAACAAATCACTCATTCTGCACAGGTATTTCAATTCTGCAACTTCCTCTCTTCAAGAGGTTGCCTAAAGGAAGTCAATATGAAAATACAGAAGTCATGGGTAAAGCAATGATAAGTTACTGGGAAGGCGAGACAATGTATGAAGCTTCTTGTAATTTGAGTTCTTGTGAAAACCTCAAGAAGAGTTGAAAAAGCACAGCATCGAGTCTCATTTTTTGCTTCATTAATAGCTATAAAAAAATACCACTGAAAGTCAAACCCTCGTAATAAAAATATATAATTTCTCTTGGTTGGGTTGTAAATATTTTCATTTTCACTCCTTTTTAATTACACAAAATATAATCAGCACAAATACACCTCCCAAACCCCACACCACACTAATTTAAAATCTTATAGATGATGGACAACAGGTATCCATCCTAATTAAAAATTGTCTCTACAGCGATTTCTTCTTCTTCTTCTTCTTCTTCTTCTTCTTCTTCTTCTTCTTCTTCTTCTTCTTCTTCTTCTTCTTCTTCTTTAGTACAGACAGATTGCATCATGTGATACTGTATATTATTGCTTTAGCAGTACAGTCATACACTTTGGTCTTTGTTATTTTTAAAAATTTAGCTGACGTGACAAACAGAGCCCTGCTCATTGTAAATTCATCCCCCAGTGGCTCGAACGTAAATAGTTTCACTCAGAGTTTCTGAAGCTGCTTGTGTTTCTTTCTCTCTCTGCTTTATCACAGTCCTCCTGTGCTGTCTGGAGGAAATCCCTTTGGAATGATCTATGTTATTGGTGTCTACCGTTAACAGCATCGATCAATGTATTGCTCTATCCATGTTTCATAATGACTGGGTAGAATGTAGACTTTGACTTGTACAATAGCTACAGTACCGTCGCTGACAAGTAGTTTTAAGACGGGTGACAGGTGTTGGCTTAGAGGTTAAAACTTCAGTTTGCATCAGTGGACTTTTTTCTTTGTTATGCACTGTTTTGCTAATAGGGTTTTGTATAAGGCACATACTCTAAGTTATCTCCCAGTGGGAGGCTTATAATTAAAGGTTTTTTTTATATGCTATTTGGGGATTAAGTCATTATATTTTTAGTGCCGTTAGGTTGCAAAATAACTTATGATCCTTCCCAAAGAATGAGCTTAAGCCAGTCCAAACAACCTTGTAACTGAGTCAAACAAGAAATATATCTTTCTTGTCTAGTATAAACTCAATTATAGATATATAAAGTGCCTCAATGGTCTTTTATTAACATGTGTTTGAATTAATTTCCTTGATTCCGTTATTCTGGATGAAATTCCTTTATTCTGGACGAAAATCACTGAAGAGTTGACAGCAACGTCCTACAAAATATTGATAATTGTCTTTAGGAAGGGAAATCTATTTACTTATAAAATGAAATAAATAAACCATTTTTTAAATTTAACTGGAAAAAAAAATGACAATTATGCATAATTTTTTAAACCCCGACACAGATAGTTAAGCAGTTGGGCAGGTTGGCTAAACATTTACACTGGGTTTGGCCTCATTGAAAGTTTTTTGGTGCTTACTGTTAGCCATGCTGTGGTGGACACCTACTCTGAGTTACTTTCTCTTGCAAAGCTCTAAACTTCCCAACTATGTTACAGTCAGGAATATCCTCAGTTTAAGAGCCTACATAGGAGGCAGCTCATACAATATTAGTGTCCCTCCCACTGAACATTAATAGACTCAGTCAAGACAGAAAATTGCAAACAATGTAAGGTTGGATTCACCTTTATAAAAGGACCAGAGACCACTTTAATTAATTTCTCATACCAAATCATACAAATATAAATGTTACCTGTCTGAAGTCCCTTGAATATAGGGTTTTGATGAGCCTGTGTTTGTTTAAGGTGGTACATTGTTTTTTCAAATAAACCTTTATAAATAAAATCTGTGCAGTCATTACAGATTAAATTAAAAAAATCCTTAAAAAGTTAATGTCTTTTTTTGAAGAGCAGCGATGTACTCTATGTACACTGACACCTGTATATTATAGACATGGTCTGTCTTCTGCCATTACCATTCTATCAAAACATAATTTGTTACGTTTACACTTGTGTTCTGGAATAGTTTAGCAAAGATTCTGAAACATTCTGTTCCAGAAGGGTGCATTTACACTAGTATGAAGCAGCAAAGGATACTTCTCCGGTGAAGAGAATGCACATGTTATAAGGTGAAGACGACTGACACTATGGTGTAATGATGACATTATTGAGCACCATCATTTGAAAATACTACCTTCAATACTTTTGGTGGAGGTTGATGAAGAGGATTAAAAAAAAAACGTTTGGAAAGGTAAGCAACATATATGTCATCTACTAAGTTCATGTAATATATAACACAGTGAATATCCAATCACAATAGTTAACTCTACTGCCTAGTTAATCACGGGAAGGCAACAAGGTGATGATGTAGCTGGCTTGCATGCAGTGCCTGCTGGGAATTTTCTGGAATCGTTCCGGAATGTGTACTCAACATGGTTACCCCAACTTTTGAGAGGACATGTTCCAGTATGCATTCGGTAGCACTTACACTTGTAATAAAATAATGTTCCAAGACAAGGTCCAGCCATGTAGATAGTAAGAGTGCATGGCTGTTTCACCACTAAGATAGTCATTCTGACATTAATATATAAGACATTTAAGTATTTGTTTTTCTGCAATAAATCTGTTTTGAAAATGCCTACTACCCTGTTGTATTACATGTTCTGTGACCATACTGATCTTTTCCAAGAATGTTCAGCCTGGTAGAGGAATGACCTGTTAGGTGCATATTTTCGTAATTATGCTCCATGTTAAGAATGATCTAATAGCTCATGTCTGTGAATGAAAGGCTGGTTTGTAAATTACTTGAAGTTGATCTCCCCTTTCATAAAACGAGAGCCCATTCTGGTTTAAGACAATAAATGTCTCTGAGAAAAGATTTTCTGAAAACATGACGACAAACAGTGATTTGATAAACAAAGATTACTGTGTAGAACACTTTCCCTTTAATTAAGTTGTGGCCAGCATTTCAAAGGTGAATTAAACTATTCCCCTGCAAGGTGTGGTATATATTTAAGAGGAATCTAGTCCTTTTTTGTGGTTTCACATGGCAATTAAAGCTGTCTCCAAATGCTGGGTGGCATTAGGCGTTAAGAGGCGAAAAAGAAAAGTGTTTTTTGGCTTGAGGCGATGACAAACTGAAGAAAAAAACAGAAGGAATTACTGTAGACGGGTATCTATTAGAATAGATTTGGTTTCCAGAGCTTTGGAGGTCTTTTAAAACCAATAATAAGATTTTTAAGCCAAACACTGTCCAAAAAAAAAAAAAAAAAAAGACATAAAGAAAAATGCTAAACTCTACCTAGCTGTTAAAACTTAAAATATGCTTGTAAATGTTTTCTTTATTGGACTCACAGCTCCAACTGGTCTCTATTTAGCCATAATGAACAGCAAAGGTTTATCAAAGCTCTAAAATAGTTAAAGTGGTTATATCTGATTAAATAATTTCACATACCTTAAATGGTGGCCAATGTGTTGTTTTTCCATGTCGTAGTAGTAATAATAATAATAATAATAATAATAATAATAATAATAATAATAATGTTTACACTATTGGCATATTTTCCTTTACTGTAAATATTATTGATTCACAAAAGCATGTGAACTATATTGTGACTGTAAGACTGTAAAAGTAGCATATCACAAATGTTCAAAAGAGAAGCTGCTAACTCGCAGATTTTAGAACCCTGCTCTGTGATTAAACATTATGAAAGCTGTATTATTTTTTGAGTAAACCAGACTTTGCGGGTCATCCATGATTATCAGGCTTGTTTCTGGCATCTTCATGCATTGTAGCATTATAATTATAATGACTCAATAGTTAACATATGACATGTTTCTTTAACTAATGCTGTACAGCAACATAGTTAATTAAAAATCCCAGTATGCTATTTAGGAAAAACATTAACAAACATTGTATACTAATGAGAATTTGACAGTAAACAATTTGTATGGTCATGTTTTACTCCTTAACATAAAAAAAAAATAAAATATTGTATTGTAGTTTTTCACTGACAATTCCCATGTGTGTGAGTCTAAGTGCCCTTATTTTTCAGGTGTTTCTAATTAAGTGCTATCTGGCCAGTACAGGCAGACTTGTATAGGCAGAACTGATCAATATTGTAAAGTACAATAAAGCACTGAAAGATTGGTGAAGTATGGTAATATCTACGGCTATACAGTAATAAACTGTATGAAATGCATAATATATTCATGGTGTACGGTACATTTATCATGTTAAACTTTAAAAAGGAATGATGCATTAAAAATTAAATTTGTGCGTAACACGCCTCTGCAATGATGCAGTGCCACAAGCATCAGTGAATGAAGTACTGTTCATGGTTTTATTTTTTGAAGAATGATAAGGACAAACTCTACCTTACTGAATGTTTTCCATCTTATTCATTGCAAATATTTTGGAAATTAGATGTTGCTCTGTGACAGCATTGAGACCGCATCATATTGCAAAAGGGCACAAGGCCAATTTTCCTACACAAAGCCCCTCTCTGTGAGGGACAACCCTCTTTTTCGGTTTAAGCTTACTGTGTTCCAACATAGACGACCCTAATCTCATTCTTTACAATAATCTATTATTTACATCAGAAGGGAGGCTGAAAAAACCCATCTCTTTCCTGATACTAACAGTGGGGTGGGTTGACAGTTTTAAATAAGTAGACTTTTCATCAATCATGATCTTTTTTCACAGTCTTCAATTGTTCCATTAATAGAAATTAATTGTTCTTGTTACCAAATCTTTAATGACATTTTCAAAAAAAGGAGAACAAAAAGATCCCACACAATTAGGTCACTAAGAGAGGGAAAGTGTCTAGACTTTTATTTGCGTCTAGTGTCTCTTCTTTGAATTCGGGGGTGGCCACATTATCAGGTTTGCCCCGACAGGTTGAGTGAAGGCTGGATCAAGGTGTGGCATTCCTGCTTTGAAGTCTGCCTGTCATGCTCGGCTGCCTCAAGAGCTCTTTGGCTGCCGTAAAGTCTGTTGCAGGAGACCAGGTAAACTGGGTCCTGGATAGTCTTTTTTTCCCGTTTCTGGCTCTGTCTTACAAAGCCAATAAAGTGTACAATTGCAGTTCTTTTTCTTGTAGTGTAACAAAGGGTAATTCTGTCATTTAAGAAGTATTATGCCTCGAGTATTAAGCTGTGAAATAAAAGTCAGTGGCAGGTGAAGATTTTGCTGCCAGTAAAGAACTTCAAGTTTAATCAAACAACTACTGTAACAGGCTTTACATTAACCATTGTATATATTAAATAATGTAGAATGTAACGCTTTGAGATAGTACATTAATTTTCACAAAACAGTTCACAGCAGATTGGGATAATAAAACTTGCATATGTTTAAACACCAGGGTGTGAATGCACTTAATCTTTACAAGAGCGGCTCATCAATGACTAATAACTCATTTTGATTGACTTGATTTGATCCTAGAGAATGGCAAAACCTGTGCCTTAGCGGGATGCAGACAACAACAGCCCTCTTTTTAATTAAATTCAGTACTCAATCTGAAAAACCTTAATTTAGGCCAAAGTATTATTTGTGATTTGAGAAACAAAAAAAAAAAAAAAAAAAACATATCTATAAACCTGCAGATTCCACTGGTGTCTTTTAATGCAGTCCAGTAGTCAAGCTAATTATGTGGAGTAGTCAAGTTAATTCTGTGGAATCCAAAGCAGAATCAACATGATCCATTCCACACTGTGACATTCATCAATAGTTAATGAATTCCAATTTAAATGTTTCTTTTTTAAGATGCCTGTAAGATGAAAGAGCCATGGCCTTGCCTTATCACTATCTTTTGAGCTTTCGGAACTTGGCAGTCCCGTTACAAGAAAAATAGAATTTTGGATTATCGTTCTAAGGACAACCCCGACTATTCACATTTGGCATTAGCAAGACAGCCTTAGTACAAGAAGGATATTTTTTATTACTTCAATTTAACTTTAATTACTCAAATCTCTGTGAGGGTACATAGAATGGCCCAGGCATTTGTGTCAAGAAGATTACCAGACTGCCCTGCCAAGTCCGTGCATAGCTGCATCGTTAGATAGAATTCAAATTCAAATCCAGGCTAAAGACAGTGCAGCTGTCACCCTCCTGGCCCGCAAAGCCCCCCTTGGATCAAGAATTAGCTGTCCTCCCTCTGCCTGTGTCTCATCTCCTTCTTGTTCTCCCAGAGGTTACTAATCTTCCTTTCCTTGCTCACTATGACATCTAAAATAAAGTCATAAAACCTCCCAAATAATTACTAATTAAAAATAAAAATGCTTTATTGTCAGGTAGGGAGGGGGGCAATTTAACTGTCAAGTGAAACTATGCGTCCTTCATGATTTATGTCTTTATTCTTTTAAAAGACTGAATTCACTGAACCAGTATCAGCTAAAAAACAGACTTTCAAGTTGAGAACCTCTAAATTAATTTAAAGTGTGAAAAATTTTAAATAATGGTATAGTGAGAAAAATATTTAGGTTAGGGTGGGTGGACATCCCATTGTGCTATGGACCAAAGACATTAATCCGTAAGTGCAATGTTGCCAAATCCAGGTAAAGGGACTTTAAATCTTCAAAGCCTCTTATGCCAGACTCAGTTAAGCCATATTTATCAACCACAGTAATGTTTCAGCTTCTGAGTCTCAAAAGCTACAAAAGTGAAGGAACACAAATGATTGTCTGACAATGTGAGGTTTAACCATTTCAAGGCATTACTTCTTTATCTGAATAGAAAAGGAAGGCTTTTTATCAGCAGAAAACATATCCTCAAAACAATTAGTAAACTTAACCTGTTGGGCAATGAATTTAAGCTTTTGAATTTATTATGGTAGGCATGTACTTTCTTCCCTTTTGTCGAAGAATTCGGGCTTCTTTAACTCAAAGTTTACAATTTAAATGTTGAATAAATGCCTTCTATAATATTCTGTGACTTTGCACACCCATGCATAAACAGGCATAGTAGAGCTTAGTCCACAGACAAGTTCTCCACACTGAAGCATTGAATGGCTTTGCAATAGCAAGATGAAATTCAGGCATATCACAGGATCAAACATGCCATTGATTAGGAACAATTAACCCAAAAGGTAAGGGCTGGTATCTATTTTTAGTTATGGTCATATTGGTTTGGAAAGAAGAATTTTGCATTGTAACAAAACAGTTCTTCCAAGAATGGGTATGACAGCCTAATTCTGCTTTCCAACCCAATAAAAATTTACTATAGACAGACATTTGTAGAATAGTCAAATATGTTAGAGGCAGACATCAGCTGTTTTCTAGAACTCTAGGTAAATAGTAAATCTTCAAGAAAAAACAGAACTAAAAAAATTTAAGTGCATTAAAAAAGATTTGTCTCCTGAAGGGCTTTTTTCACTGCCTTATTTTGGCTTCTAACAAGCTGCAAGAGCTAACTTATAACTCCCTACCCCCCCCCCCCCCCCCCCCCCCAGCTCCCCCTGGCCTCAGGGAGGCAAGGCCGATTAATATCTGCCTACCTTGTTACCTAATTCATTATGGAATAGCAGTTAATTTGATTTGATATTATTTTAATAAAATTCTGTAATATATTAGATTGTTTCAGGCTATCAAAATAATTTTCCAATTATTACGGTTACTCAAGCAAGTCTTTTTTTTCCCTTTGCAAGCGGCAGTTGGTCCGACTCGGAATACATTAGCTCCTACAACTCCATCCCGATTGAAGAAATAAGAAATATATATGCATGATTACACCAGAAATGTTATTACTGGTAATGTGCTGCCCGCAGAACCAAGCAAACGGCCTACAGATTAATGTGTGATTGGCGCAACATGAAGCCTTAAATGCTTTTGATTATGTCCTTGTAAAAAAAAAAAAAAAATTCTGATTTCTTTTATGCTAATTATTGAGACTTGGTATTATTTCTTCATTAATTAGCAACACAGTTGAACAACTCTGGCCTTCTGGTTGCATCAGGGCATTATGGGTTGCAACTTTAATCTGCCTATTACCCTAAAGGCTTTGATTATAATGGCTAGCATGGTGGTACAACATACGGGCGCACTACAGAATTCAAAATCTATACAAGACTAGTATGAATTCCAGCACTGGCAGACAGCTAAAATTGCAGGCCAGAAAGATTAGGTGCCAGTGAAATAACGCAGGTAAAAATTGGTTTGCGCTCGGTGTAAACCAATTCACACTTGTCAATAGATGCGTTTCTATTTTCAGACAACATTGAGATGATGTATAAAGCAGACACTAAGGGACAAAATGCGGGCTTCTTTCCAATAAATAGAGTACTCCATTCAGTGCAAGACACATTTTCATTGATGAAGTAAGACACGATAATAATACCTATGAAGTGGAATTTCTGTAATTCTTTGCTAATGCTTGATATGAATAAGTAACACAACTATTATCCATTATGAAGTAGCTCTTACATTCTTTTGAATATTACTGATAAACTCCCAGACAATTATCGTCATGCCATCATAAGTACTGTACTCTCATGAATACAGACATGTTCAGTTGTACTTTTTGTTCCTTTTGTTTAGTGGCTTAAATAGTGACATTACTATGTAGTACTTATGGGAGATGGGTGGGTGTGGGTGTGGGTGTTGGTTGGGGGGGGGGGTGTAGACCTGCAATCTGAAGATATTTTGGGTGGGCACAAAGAAATTTTTATTTATTTATTTATTTATTTATTTATTTACTTATTTATCTTTTTAAATTATAATTTAATTCCAACGTACTTTTTTGGCCAGAATCCAGTTTTCTATTTAAACATTTTTTTTTAACGTTACATGTTCAAAAAAATCTTCAAATCTAAAGAGTATTATAGTCTTGAAGGTTACTTTAATGGAAAACTGAAAAAAAAAAGAAAAATGAAATTCAACGGAAATAAATCAGCAGTACATATTGTTAATTTGTTCTGATGTCTATACTAGTGATTGAAGAATCAAAACATATTCATAGTGAAAAATGAAACACTAAAGAATCTTGTTCAGTGAAATGTTAAAATAGTATTCTAAATTCTTTATGTAAAACTCTGCATTTTAAATGCCATGATCTCAGTACAGAAAAATAAACTAATATAGTTCATTTTTATGTGGTCCTTTGTACAAGTTATAGTCCATTTTCCTGTACCTTACTGTATCTGGCACAGAAATAATATATCACAGGTGAGCTCAAGGTTTTACGGAACCTAGTCACCTGTAACCTCAGAATCAGTGAATCGCAGTTGTTAAAGACCTATGACTTTATTAATGGCACTGGTAACAGTCAAGCACAGCCACAGACACCATTAGAACTGCTTTGTGAATGCTTTCAATGCCCACCTGACCATCACATGTTGTTAAGTCTGGGGCTTTTTTCAAGCAAGGAAAGACAGTTATGCGTAATTGTGTATGCAAATGTTTACTGGGGGCTAAGCAGGAACCACCATTTCTCTCAACCTGAACAGGCTTCAGACTCAAGCCTCTAGAAGTGAAGGCCGTCAAAGTTAATTGATTTAGCCCCAGCAGCTACAAGCTAGCAATATATGCCACATATCTCATAAGCTGCATACTCCTTTTATTTTGTCACAGGCCATTGTGTCAACACATTACAAAATCAATAGATGTTTTTACGCAAAAAGGAGAAAAAAAATCAATGTTATGACTTGGTGACACCATCAGTTTATCCAGTGATTGCCCAGATATTGCCCTGTCAGATCTAGCACCTGAAGACTGTAGAAAATACAATATAATAGGACCTCTCTCCCCTTAGTCATGAATAGTTATTCTTAGTTGTTAATATCTGATACAATATTAGGTATGCGTCATCATTTTGCCACCCATAATACTGGAACACCTCCAATACAAGTACATGATAGATACAAACCAATTAACACACTGTAATATATCCAGCTCAGTTGGATTACAAATGCAAGAAATAGATCAGACGCCTACATATACCAGAGAAGTCATTGTTTTCAATATTCTGCGAAACACTCTGCAGACAGGTAAAATGTGTCTTACACTTAGATGAAACTTGCAAATACATCCAAAGGAGATGGAATTATAATATTGAAAACAATGCCAGGCAGAAACTAATGACCACAAAAACACATCAAAGTTAACCATCAATTAGATACAACCAATGGTTGTGGCCCTGTAACTTTTTCACATGTTCAGTTCCATAATGCACTAAAACACGCTGTTACAGTAGAGTACAGCTGCAGTTCAGCTACACTATATCCCTGTATATGGTGTTCTATGTTACTCACTAGTTCCAGTATCAGCCTGCCTCGACCTACGATCACCCTGCTGTGTGAGCTGAAGTACCCGGGCATACTCGGATATGAACTTTCGTAATCAGAAATGGGCTTATGGTGGCTGAGTGGATGGCAGTGGATGGTAAAAGTCATTCTGTGGCATTTTACTGGCAAAACTCCCTGATAGGTTTAAGGATTAAGCTCGGTTGTGTGCTGGTGCAGATTCTATACAGGTATATACAGGTATATATATCTCTCTACTGCTCCATCATCCATTAACAATTAAGTGACAATAAAAAAGATTTGTTCCTCCTTTCTTGTTTCACCTTATTTTCCTGTTTCACCTTAAGTATTATCATTTGTCATTGTTATCAAGGACACTGGTCGCCCAGTGCTTTTTATCATCATGTTTTATTGATATTAAAACCTTAACTGCAGCAAATTTTGAATTTCAAATAAAATCATGTGTGTTGTAACTTGAATTTAAATCTACAGGTGAAGGTCTTGTGGTTATGTCTGTATTTTAACCAGGTATATACATTTCCAAACTGAGCCCTCATAAGTCGCCCTGTAATTACCCTGTATGGTTAATGGTTTTGGGGTTTTGAAATTGAATACATTTGAAAAAAAAAATCTACAATTATGTGGCATATCCTTAATTAAAGTATACTGTAATTGTAAAAGTATTTTATTGAAGTCAATCCTTTTTGCTAGGGACAGGATTTACAGATGATAAAACTTGTCTTGTGGTTTACCAGTGTGTGCCAGAAATGCCCGGAGGTAAGTACAATGGGCTGGATCAGATGTGGACGCTAGCATTTCTGTGGATGCCGCTCTTTGCTCTCTACTCACAAGGCTTGACTGGTGCATGAAACCAAAAAGTATTCTCCGCAAAAGTTATAACCTATGTGGGTGTTTTTGTGCTTTTAGACAATTGAAGCTAACTTTCAATGTCCTACTTTGTCTCTCTGTCTCCCTCTCACTCTCTCTCTCTCTCTCTCTCACACACACACACACACACACACACACACACACACACACACACACACACACACACACACACAGACATGTAAGAGGGTAGCACTTTGTGATTCACAATCTCTACTATGCAATTCTTCAGTACTTTTATACAAATGCATATTGACTATTGAAGATGGGTTATTTGACTCATTAAAATGGGTATTAAAAGGGTATAGACTGTTAGTTACTTACCAGCACTGTTTTCTTCCTGTTGTTTATACTAGCTTTCTTTGAAGTGACATGTCTTACTGGTGTATTTATTGCATCTACTAGAGGCAATTTCTTGCATCTATTTCTTGCATCTACTGAAGTGTTGCAAAGAGTCTAATGGTCATACTGTGATGTATAAAATGCACCCTGAGGTTAGGCATGATTCTGAGAGCTCTATTGAGGCCACAGGTGTTTTTTATTTTTTTTATTTATTTTTATTTTTTAAAGGATGTGACGACTGAAACAAGATCAAATACAAAGTGAATCTAAACAACAAGAAGAACGCTTCTTCATATCTCTGGCCCATACAAAGTTTCAATGCTCTTTTTGGATATCCATTCAGATGCAATGGAAAAGGTTTGGGGTCACATCTGGAAAACAAAAAAAATGTCCCAAATAATCACTATCTCCTTTACATATTGTGGTTTAGCATTAAATTACATGTCAAAAGTGCTGGTCACCATTTCAAGTTTTGCCAGAGCCCAAAGGACAGGAATGTTCTTGTCTGTCATTGCCACTCCCTTCACAATCAGTCAGGCGTGGCATCAGCGGTTATAATAAAGAAGATGATTGCTGATTTTCCATAGTTTCCACCCCCTTGCATGTGTCATGCAGTCCACCCAGTGATATAAGCAAGAATGGAAACAAGTGAATGAAAAAGAATGAAAAAATGTGTTTATTTAGGGCTACTAGTAAGGACTGCTTTATTTTTTTAAACTGTGTAGGAAATAATTATCAGTGTATTGTAAACTTACATATGTGAAATCTCAATTTTTTAGCAAAATACACACATACATACATATATACACACATACAGTGTATTTGCTAATTGTGTGTGTGTGTGTGTTTGTGTGTTTGTGAAAAGACTTTTTACATGCCATGGAGGGATTTTTGTGTGTTTATATTGTTTAGAATGTCACTTTGTTCAGAAGCACCCTAAAAATGAAATGTGTGTATTTATAATGTAGTTAAGAAAAATACCTTTGTCTTTGACTGTTGAAAATGCCCCATTTTAAGATTGATACCAAAAATAAAGATTTGATTAAACTTTGTTTGTTTCAGTCTAATATGCTGCATGATTTAAGAGCAATTCACTTACTCTGCAATATACGGAAATGTAGGGTACACTGAGATCTTGTTCTCAAGTAAAATACATCTTAGCTGCACCTGTGGTTCCCAATGTTTTGTAAGATGGGGACCACCTTGGTGTTCAGGGATTTCCCCAGGATCCACTACCAGCAAGGGGCCAAAAACAGGTATTGTTGCTACAAACAAGTACCTAAAATGTAAGCAACCTCAGTAACTTTAATTTTTCACCTTTTCATTTTAATGCTTTTGTGTTGCTCCAGTTTTAATTTTGAATTAACCTTTCACCCCTAAGTTTATTTTAAGCAGGGTATTCATGTTTTGTTTAAAACAAAAAGTGAATTTAACACTGTATGATTCACTGTGTTTTTTTGTTTTGTTTTTTAAAGATGATTTTTATGATGTTTTTTTTTGACTGCACTTTAAAACCTTTTAAGTTGAAAAAATGCAACTCAGTTTACTTCCTTGTTTGTCACTTATCTTACATGATCCAATGAAAGTTAATAGTCATCGTACTAATTTGCCACTGAACAGCATGAAAAGGTAATACATTATTCAACAGTAAAATTATTGTTCTGTTATATTATGTAAATGGTTAACATTAAAACTCTTTAATTTACTGGTTAAAAGAGTCATGCATCCAGCGCACAATTTATCTGAGCAATTAAACATTGGCAATATAGAATGGTAAAGTAAGTAAGCTTTTAACCCACCAATTATAGAGCATCATGCCAAAGACTTTACAAGGAGGTTACTAAACCAGAATAAACCAAGCTGGCAATATGCATGCAAGTTCATAACTGCAATTCTGGATGGTTTTTCTTATCATTATTTTCTCTTCTTGTGGAATAATCAAGTTGCATTTCCTGATTATCAAGATAATATTTACACACAGGAAGTGCTGGCCAAGTCTATCAAGTGATTTTACTTGATTATTTAATGTATGCGACGCGTTGCATATTAGAGATCCAGTTCCTTCTATCTGTGCAGATGTAGATAGGATGTTGTGCACTCTGCCATGCTGTGTGACTGTAGTGATAAACATTAACTTTAGCATTTTTTTGTGAAAGAAAATACAAAAAATATCATGTGTTGATATTTCCAAATATAAATGTATAAATATCAATATCTAAGTTGAATCTATTCTCTGCAAAGGCTACTTTAAGAGTTTACTGAATGTATTCTGTTTTGTATGATCCCCTGAACAAACCTTATTTTGTTCTTTCAATAGATTTATTTTACCTGTAGCATAACCACCAAACTATAACACACATGCCAGAACTGAAAAAATGAACTCACGTCAGAATGCTTCAAAATAAATCTGAATATAAAAAAAATAAAAATAAAAATTCAGACCTACTTCTTTAATGAAAAGGCTAATTTTAAGTTCTTAAATTAATCCTTTAGAAACATCCAAAGGATTTGATTACCCAATGTACATGGAAAAATATATTGTATAATTAGTTTATAATCTTTGTTAATAAATTCATTTCAGTTCATAGTACAGTCACATAGAAGTCAATATAAGCAGGAGGCATAGCACCAATACAGGCCTGTTGGTGAAAGGAAGTGATATGAGTCACCGTCTGTCAGCTGCATATTAAAAATAAGTCTCAGAATAATTTGCACTAATATTAACATATACAATATTGAGCATTTTCATTGACATAGAAGCATAAAGCATGCAAAGAGGACCATGTGCTATGTAAAGGTATTTTATGACAGACAGCTACATCATTCACTTATGCCTGATGTGTCACAGAACAGAGTGGTCTTCATCACTCAGTTATTTAAAAACAACATAGAAATCCAGCTGGCATCATGTTTCCTCTATGAATAAATTAAGTCGTTTCCTGAGCAAATTTAAACAAGAATTACTTGTGTTCAGAAACTTGCATTTGGCACTAACACAGTCAAAGTTTTTTCTTAGAAGATGGATCATTGAGATAAAAAAAAAAAAAAAAAAAAAACAGCATGATGTTTCTTGGATCATAATGAAGGCATCCAATCATATTTTATATACCTGGCATCACGGTTAAAACTTTGGGGGATGTTAACGACTGCTTTTCAATAACGGACACAGATGTGTAAACTATTGAGGAATACTGTAAACAGCTACCAAGATATATTTGTGTAAAACTGAACGCTAATGTTGGACATGGTAGCTTTAACTGAAATGTTCACCCTACTGGCTCCCATTCATGAATAAAATGAATGTAATATTTAACAAGAAATAAAGATTCATTAAACAATCTTTATTCGACCCCTTTTATGATTTATCCAGTGATTAACCATGAAGCAATAGGGAGGGGTCTACAAAGTTAAAATGTCACTATACTATATGATTTATCAAGATCGGGAAGAAAAAAAAAAACAACAAAACCAGACAAGCAGGATGGCAGCCAGTTTGAAAATGATAATACAGAATCCTATTTTAAACAACTAGGAATAATTTAGAATGATTGCAAACAAAATCAAAGGATATTGTATTACTATATCATACATATTTGATATTTTAATGTATGTGTACTCAGTGTAACCATAAACATGCACGCCTGCAACACTTTGAGTGGATGTAAAAAATACATGAGTAAGAAACACCACATATTACAAATTACATCTACTAGGGCCAGTGTTAAAGGAGGGCAAGTTAATGCTGACACTGGTGTTACAGATGTACTACCAGATTAGACATGAGAGCTCTTTTAGACACTTTAATCATATCAGTTTTAAAGAGTCACCAGGACATGAAACAGAAAATTATATGCAAAGTGAGTCTAAACAAGAAAACAAACAGATTTGTTAAGACAACTGGCATTTCATTATCCACACTAAGCTTCTCTTTGATTTGTCACTTTGAAGACATATGATTTGTCTGCAAAAATGTATCTAAAGGTTAGCACCGTTGACATGCAGACCGATGCATATATCCCTCTAAAGAGCCCAAACATTGCCACTCACCTTGTTGGACCTACTCTGTGCATTGAGCCTAGAACCTGTCAGAACAATATTCACATGTAACAAAAAATAAATAAAAATAGAGAGGATCGGGATTTCAAAACTTTTGTTTTATCCAAAAAGTAGAGCAAACTGTTTTAAAGAGGATACTCAATTATAAAGATAAAGACCATACCACCCTACAGAAGACATGAGTCAACTTATTCTAGAACACGAACACTACAAATACATCTTGGATTTAAAATGCACACATGTACTCTGTAGTCACTTTTTTCTTAAACTGTGAAGTCATGTGGTTGTTATGGATTCAGTATTTTATAATGTAAACTCAAGGAGACATGGAGAACATATGTGTCCAGTCGTAATAATTACAGGGGATACACTATTAGTGGAGTGTATTATGGGTCATGGACCTTAACATTCTGAATAAATATTTTAAATGAATTGCATCCCATATGTATTTTTGCACTCATGTATTTGTTTTGGACACCATAGCCTTTAGACAGATGTATATGAGCCTGTCTCATTGTTCTAAGAGGCCCAAGGTGGCTAAGCTTTCAATGTTGTATTATTAACCAATTATATATATATATATATATATATATATATATATATATATATATATATATATATATATATATATATATATATATATATATATATATATATATATATATATCCAAGGGCCCAAGTTGATACATAAAGAACTGTAAACTTAACATATTTTTTCTGAAGGCAAAAACTGTCAGCTGCATGTTAAGATGATAGTATTGACACTGTTTCCTTTTACTGATTTGAATAAAGAGCTCAGCAATGAGTGGACACCCTTGGTAGGTTATGGATGTAACCCCGGTTCCCTGAAAGAGAAGATGATCAATAACGAAAATTTTTGGCCATATGCCTGCCACAGGTCAGGTATTTACTGAGCATTTTATGTCAGAGCTGCCGATAGGCCTCTTCTGGGAGTGACGTCCTCTGTCCCGCCTACCGAGGGAATAAGTAGTCTCACTGAGGAGATCACTTTCTCTTTTGCATCAACCCGCGAATTGGAGTGATGTGACCTCTCAAGGTTTGTTGGTCGTTTTCTCTTTCAGGGAACCAGGGTTACATCTGTAACCTATTGTTCTCTTTCAATTCAAAGACGACCAACAACTAATACTTTTGGGAAAGTTTATCAAAGCCGTCGCGAGGGAGCATGAGCAGACAGCAGATGAAGGATGTCTCGCTACCACCAAATTAAGGTTTGTGTGTGAGTGTGCAACCTCAAGGACCCTTGTACCTAATGAAGGCATAGAGGGATCTACCACATTGAGTTGGAAGAACCTGGTGAATGTATGTGGAGTAGCCTAGCTAGTCGCAGTACAAATATCAGTCAAAGACGCACCTCTAAAGAGGGCCCATGATGTAGCCACTCCTCTGGTAGAGTACGAAGCAACCCTTCCAGGTGGGGGTAGACTGGCATTAGTATATGCAGTCGATAATATCCCCAATCCAGTGGGACAGTCACTACTTCAAGAGGACTTGACCCAGGGTCCTTTCACCATGACAGACGAAGAGCTGGTCAGACTGATGCAACACTCTCACCTTAATCACATAACATCTCAATGCCCGAACTGGGCAGAGGGAATTTAATCTCTGGAGAAAAAGGAGGGGGTGGAAAGCCTCTAGTTCCACCGATTGATTCAAGTGGAAAGCCGTAACCACCTTAGGGAGAAAAGCGGGTTTCATGGGTAACGACACTCTGATTCTATCATCCCAGACATACATACAGGAACTGTACACTGACAGAGCCTGCAGTCTATTAACCCACTTAGCGGAGGTGATGGCTAACAAAAAGGCTGTCTTCATAGAGAGATATTTCAATTCTATGGAATGTATAGGCTCAAACAGGGCCTTAATGAGAGCCTCCAATACCATGTCTAGACAAGGTGCACACTTAGCGTAGAGGGGGATCTACCCCCCTCTAGCAAGTCTTGCAGATATGATGCTATAGGGCAATGAATGGGGTCATGACCTCTGGCCATACACCAATTTTGGAAATACCTCCACTTTTAGGCATAAAACGACCTTGCACAAGGGGCCCTAGCATTCTGCAGTGTACTGACATCTGCGTTTGAGAACTCTAATGCAGACAGATGGTCCCATTCAGGGGCCAGACCCACAGTTGGAGTCTGTCCAATTCTGGGTACTACAGAGTACCTCTCATCTGACTGAGGAGATCCATGTGCAGCGGGATCTCCCAGGGCTAGCCTTGCAGCAGCTGGCAATGGTTTACAAACCAGATTCTCCTGGGCCCGGACTCTCCCAAACAGTCCCTAAATGCGCTCTCCCACCTGAGGGTGGAGTCGCCATTCTGATGGGTGAGGACCCGAGAGAGAGAGAGACAGAGAGAGAGAGAGAGAGAGAGAGAGAGAGAGAGAGAGAGAGATGGTTCATCGCCGAATTCACAACTCCAGGGAGATGAATAGCCCTCAGGGATAGCAGGTTCCTTTTTGCCAAAGATTGCAAGATGCCATCCAGGTAGGCTGTCAGGAGACCTACCCTGCTGACCAGATGTGTTACTTTCACTTCTGCTGCATATGCTTTTTTAAGGTGGGCCTCTGTTATCCTGCATTGGGTGTTAGGGCACGCAAGCTCCTTAAACAAACCTCCTACCGGAGTACTTGCACCAGGGCCGCAATGGTAGAATCCACCAACGGGAATGGAGCTAGGCCCAGCACCCTCACACCTTCCAAGGAGTCTAGCGGGGCTGCATGTTTTGAGGCCAAGAAGATTGTAAAAATGCTCAGTAAATACCTGACCTGTGGCAGGCACATCCCAAAAGTATTTGTTGTTGGTTGTCTTCAAATTGAAAAGGAATCAGTTTTACGCCTTTAAGAAACTTGCTATGCCAAAGTAAATTATTTTGATTGACAGTATAAGGCGTTTTCCAGCACAGCTGATTTAATTGAGAATGCCAGGGGGCATCATTGGGGGCCAGGTAACAGAGCTTTTTGAGCATTTTTTTTATCTTAACGTCTCTCAATAGCATCGTCCACATTGGCACTGAGGGCTAGAGGGCACCAGAACAAAGGGAATTTTATGTCTCTGAATTCCAATTCCATCCCTTTGAAACAAAGCTTCTGGATTGGGCAATAAAAGTGTAAAAATGGATTTCCACTCTCATTTGATGTTAAGTCTTTCGTGTCAAGAGTAGTGCGTTCATTGATAAAAATAAACATCTTCTAATAAACAGCTCTTGCCTTCCTTAACAGAAGAGGTGTGGATAGTTTTAGAAATGGGCCTGGAAGATTAGGAATTGCAGCTGATAAAAATAAATAAAATAAATAATAATAATAAAATAAAATGAAAAATAATCTGTGTCAACCGACATCCCCTTCAGCTACAGCATCAAAAAATGTGACCGCCCTGTACTCTGTGCTTGCAAGCCCTTTTATTAACTTCAGTTGCTGCTACCTCTCTGACCCCAGTGTATTCCGGGGTTGTAAATTCACATCTCAACACTAGTTCCAACCTTAAAGTATCTGATGCAGCTAGTCAATCATGCCAGCTAAAAGGCTTGTTCTCTGTGGTGTTGAAGAGAGCTACTGCCCCCAATACCTGTTAGAGGTATTGGACCTTGCTGTGCTGTTTCCTAATTTTCTGGATCATTTGAAATAACTTTCTATACTTTTTCAGCCTTTTGAAGTGCATTGTATACATTTTGGCTGCAGTCCCAGAATTAGCATCTTCATTCTTTCCATTGTGATGAACTATCAATTTTAGACATTTTCTGTATTTAGACATTATTACTTTTTTTTTTTTTTTTTAATTTTCATAACATGCATCTGGCAATGGCAATTGTATTCAGTAAATTAAATACCAGGACTGGTCTGGAAACTGAGGCCAAACTCATTGTTTAGTTGTCATCTCATGCCCTGTTCCTAACCAGAAGCCTGACTATTTCAAACTGTAATTCCAGCATTTTGCAAAAGCTATTTATTCATTCAGTGATTTTTTATGTCACTGTAAAAACCGGGATAAAAAAGACTAGCTGTACAAAATGGGAAAATGAGGGAGAATTGTTACAATTGAAAAAGAATGCAAGTACAACACTATGATATTGGACCTTTAAACACCAGCATTGCTGGCGTTGCCCTGACTAAAAATAATTATTGAATTTTGACCAAAATATTTAATGTATTTTGTAATTAATGTAACTGAAAACCTGAACTTTAAATAATAATAATAATAATAATAATAATAATAATAATAATAATAATAATAATAATAATAATAATATGTTTTCTAAATAAATAAGTGCTTATGTCAGCTAAACAAACAGGGACTTCCAAAAACTCAGATCTTGGTATGTATTGGTTCATACCATTAGGATACCATTGCAGTGTAAAAACATTAGACTCTTACAACTGTGTTTCTGTTCCAGCAATGGCTTGCAGCTGCTGCTGCGCTACTCTGTGTATAGAAGCACTGAATTGATCTTGTAGTACCATTGCATTATATAGCTTATGTTTTAAACCAGACTAAAATCTTTACAGTTAGCTGTGTTTTTGTTCCGTTCTCTTTCAACACTTGAAAAATAATGGTAGCCTTTGTCATATTATGTACTGCCCATTATAAACAGAATATATAATATACTGTGATTTAACTCTAGAGGGTTTTCTGGCAGTTTGATATAAAGGTAGCTCACTTTTAGCCCTAAGGAAGAGGTTTAGACTTTTCTTTTGCTGGTATGTTAAAGCATATTAATAAACATGGCAAACCAGGGTAAACTATGGTAAATGCATAGTATAACCATGGGAAAAGCATAGGAAAACTATAGAAACATCATGCAAAAATACTGTGATAAAATTGTATAATGTTAACAACATAAATACTTGTATACAGAAATAATCCTCTACCAAATTTTCACCCCAAAAAAATGTATTGAAGTTATTTATTGTTCCCATAGTTACACACTGCTAATTTACTATCCCAAACCAGAATGTTGCAGCAGATATTTGACTTCAGTTTAGATTCACCTAGATACAGAATGACACTGTAGTCAAAATGTGACCATCCTCTTCAGTTAATATAAGGTTTTCTAATCACCATCTATCCACCAGTATATTCTAAGTACTGCTTAACTTTAGTACAACTAACTTTTGCAGAATGTTGATGGTCCTGTGTTTAACAACTCATACATTTTAAAACAGTAGAACTTTTTTTTTTTTTTTTTTTTTTTTTTGTAGATACCCTGGGCAATGCAATACTGTATCGAGGCTTATCAGAAATGATACTGTACATCTAATAATGTCTTTATGAAATCCCACTACTTATGCAGTGTATTATAAAACAGATGCACATTACATTTCAACAGAAAAACATACCTCATATAAAAGCATGCATTCAGATAGAACTGCATAATTTAATTTGCAGAGATAAAATCTTAAACCGGCCTAAAATTAAACCCCTTCTGGCTAGATATTTGTGCATACAATAGACCCTTAATCCAATGAAGAGACCCTGCACTTTGAATTAATGTGCATTACTCCCCCACTATCACTTTTTTCACTTTCAATATTTCCCTAATTTTTATACTTTTTAAAAGTCTGCATCCTTTTGTTTTGTATCTGGTTTATTGACATGATTTATCACCAGAGAACCAAATTATTCATATAAAATTTAGAAAGAAAGATTAAATAATATAAAGCAATGTTTTTCTACCCAGAGAATAAAAGGCTGTTATTTCTTTATACTTATTTCTTTCTCATTTATAATTGAAAAAATAAGGTATAGTGTCTTCTTTGAACATCTTCATAAGACATTGTCACTTTTTCCCCTGTTATGAGGACAAAAAAAAAACTGCTATAAAGACTGGAAAAAAAGTGTGCTTATGAATAAAAACATAAAGCTGCCTTTTAGATAATACAGATTATTTGAAACAATTACCCTGTGAAGGACAAACTTTTAATTCAAATAACCTTCCATCAGGTGCAGCCATTGATAAAAATCAAAAGGTCTTGCCTTAGCAATTGTATTATTATAGTGCAGCTAGCTGAAAAGTTACAAGCCATAATTTGAATTTCCTTGCACATTATTTAGTTGAAAAAAGTTTAACCTTTTTTATAGATTATAAAAACTAAATAAATGTACAAATTGGAAAGTTATCCCTTAAAGTAAATGTTAGTAGCAATTAATATTTGCAACACATAGTAAGTTCCCTTTTACAAAAGCTTCACCTGTAGCCTTACATATGTCATAAGAATTTAGCAGAAATAAGTGGTATCGTGTTACATTGAAATAATCCTGTAACAACCGACAAGTCAAAGTTCCTTTGAGCAAAGACATTACTTACTGTATGGCCCTCATGTTGGAACAGAATATAACACCATATTGGTAAGTAGTTTGAAGCCAGTTAAACAATGTGAAATGCCATTCCTTTGTTTAATTACACATGTGCCAGCCAGGGCCTGAATTATTGTGGTGTTAATAATACCAGATGGGCCACTTGCCATGTGTTGTGAGTATAAAGAAGCAAGCAGAGACTTTAATTGTAGCACGGTTGTTTAAAAAAGAAAATCTTTACTGTTATAATTTGGTTTTATGTAAATTGATGGCTGATCTTCTACAAGGTTTACAAGGTGGAGCTGTAGTGGTAGTCATAGCTTTTAGAGTCACGATTTTGGAACATGTTATGAACAGTCAAGAAATGTGAGGAAATGTTGTGGATGGATAGATCAGTCCAAAGGTGTTGCTTGGGATTAAAGGGTTAAGGTTGTAACCCTGATTTTTACTGAAACAATATTAAACGTTTCTAGTTCAGCCCTACCTTATGATTTATCTTTATACAATCATGTAGTTATTAGCTAAATAAAAAATAATGGACATAGTACATAGGCATAAAGCCTGTGTGTGATTTCTGCAGGCATTTTCACTTGTATACAGGTTGTTTCTGATTGTATGCTGACCAATCAGTAGTTTTCCGCTCCATAAAGAGTCACTAAATGACTCTTATGAATGTTAAGGTCAGCTCACCACTGATTGAGTGCTAATGGCATCACCCACCCATCTTTAAAGATCAGTGGTGACTTTTGAATATCACAACTCCCTCTGACTTGATCTGGTAAATCAGAGCTCTTATAGTGCAACCCAACCAAAAAAGATTTTTTTAAATGTGTGAATTTCAAATGATTATTTAACTTTGCTGCATTGTTGATTTTACTATACAAGTCAATAATCTTTTCTATTCCCAAGATTTTGTTAATCTTCCTAATTACAAATTAGCATTCTCCACATAACAGTCGTAGATTTCCAAATTAACACCCTTGGTTTCAAGGGACTGGGAATGTGCTACGCTCACTCGTTCCACTACGGATTTCCTGGCGCACAGCAGGTTTAAATATTTTAATATCCTTTTTTTTTTTTTTTTTGGGTGTCAAGTGTCTGGCTTGCAAAAATGAATATGAATCCCGCTATCGCTCGCACTTATCCTCTTACTGCTAGAGGGGGAGAAACTGAGCTGTCTGAGATCACGAGCATTAATAATAATTAAGGAATAAAGTGGTGAGGTGGTACGGGATTATATCTTTGTCTTCCACCATCAAGCAGGCATAGGGTTTGAATATTGGAGGACTCGCTTGTCAAGGTGGTGTCATCTTAGGAGCTCTGTATCCAGGTAGCTCCATGTCCCCATTTCCAATACTGTACCATTGGAGAGTCCAGAAAAGTTTTGACTAATGAGAGATTCCACTGGACTCCTCAAAACTGTATTTTGTGTTCAGAAGTTATTGTTTGCTACTAAGTGTTTGTTTATTCTTTTAAATCCCAAATGTTAAACGTTAAAAATAACTGCAATATTTAAGATTTAGTTCAGCACACAATAGTAATGCTCTCTGTCCCTGACACATATATTTAAATGTACCATACATTTAAAATAATGTGCTTCTATTGAAAAAGTAATTACTTCTGAGATGCAAGAATGATTACCTTAATGCTGTTAGAGTAAATTCAATTTCCATTTAAATGTATCTATATTTGAGCAAAATTATAAAGTCCACTAGGGGAAGAACTGAGGGAACAAAACTTGTAGTTCTTTATGGTTGTTTTATTCATACTAAAGTCAGTAAGTCCTTGAAGAGTCCAGGAGCTGGAAAATAAAAAAGTGAACCAATTCACAATCTCTCATCAAATACAAAGTTGAAGGCAACTAGGGGAAAATAGATTTGAAAAAGCAATCAACATTTCCATAAAGCTTGGAATCTGATTTGCATCAGATTCCAAGATCATGTTTTATTTATCTGTAATCACAACCAATCAGGAGAGAAATTAATCAATGAAGGCGCTAGCTGGAGTGATATCCGGCCATCTAGGGGTCACGATTGCCTCCCTTTTTCTGCTATGCTTGTCTTGGGCCCGTATTTAGGTGATGATTTTTTTTTTTTTTTTTTTCTTACAAGCTCTAAAGAACTCCATATGGCCAGGATCAGAGGTGTTGTGGGGTGCATGGTTCTGCTTTATTGCCAGCCGCTACTGTTAATTAGAAAACAAGATCAGAGGCAGTATTAAAATCCAATTAAACTGATATGAACAGATTGCCAAGTGATGTTCGCTAATGTATAATTGAGCACCATGCAAATTTCAGTAGCTCCCTTTTGTTTTTGGTGTCTCTCTTTTTTCTATCTCTCTTGCACAGAACGAGCAATGAAGCTTGAAAGTTTTTACCCCCACCCCCCTTTGCAAAAGATAAACCAGTTAATGTTGTGATATGAGGGTATGGTTTTCATCAGTTAAGTTAAAGCAGTACACTGCAGATGTAGTCTAAGCATACAGCAGCACTTCACTTTACATTCCTATGTGTCATGCCTATCTTGGAAGGTTGTGCATTCTATGAAGCTGGTCTCTGAAAGCCTGTTCAAACATGAACATATTATAGAAATGAACACCCCTTTGTAACAACCACTGATATCAAGGGGGGGTTGTTGCACTGGCTGGTCTATAAAATTTAAGTAAATACATGATGTAAGCATTTTTTTTCCCTTTCATCTGAAATATTAAATGGCATTAAATGAACAGCAGATCGGATGCTAATGCTATATAAAGTGCCAATAGGGCAGCTGTTGAGAAAGGGTTGAGTAGGGCCCCCTGTCAGTTGTAGTTATGTGTCTGGGCACATTCAACAAATGCCTTAATCTCACTATAGATCTGAAACTATGATGAACTGAAGCCTTCAAGGAATCGACATCTGGGCTAGATTTTGCATGATGCCATCCGATTACCACAGTGCTTTCTTCTTGAGCTACAACTGCATTTATTTTTGAAACTCGAAAAGATATTTTTGATAAAATAATTGGTTTTATATTACATACGGTATGAATCACACAAAATGCTTCTTGGAAAATGTGAGCGACCAATGAGTAAACTAATTTCTGATTTTGAAAACCAAAACCATGCCTTTAATATTTTGTTGTATACAATAATGTTTTAGGCAATATATTGAAAACTACCTTTCAATTTACCTAAACTACATAGCCCATAGCCAACAACGCACAAGGCCATTGGAATAATTTGGCGTACCATAAGTTATTATGTATAAACATGTAATTTATTGTCTTTTTTTTTGGCCACATTATGGTATAGTTCTAGTTACTGGAATGACAAAAATATTACAGTGCTTTATAAGGTATATATTGTGCATGATACAAAATATTAATTGAAAAACAAAGACATACAGAATTGCACATTATCCATGAATATGAGGTGTAGCCTGAAAAAACAGACACATGTTGAATAATAGAAAAATACTGCAGTTCTATGGTTATGGAAGTATTTTATGGAAAGGTGATACATTCATGCAATGTACATGAAGTATAGGGACATACTGTACAGTATACTGGCCACCCGCTGAAAGGAACATAATGTACCAAATAATGCCGCAACCTTTACAAATACAGTAAATAATATTATAATAATTTGAACATCTGGACAAAATCCAACTACCCACGGGTTTCCATAATCTCTTCAGATCTGGCAATATAGATACAAGCTTTGAAGTTCTGACTTTTTTATACAGTTTCATGCAATGTCTCTTATTTATGTAGCCAGATAATACAACAGCACTTGTTTCTTTGTGTAACTACCAATGAACATCAATGTAGGTTATCCCTTTCAGACAGAAACTGGATCATTTTAACCAGATATGGTTGTTATATGACCAGGATAATGATGTTGTACCATTTCTATTTGCTTGTTGGTGTCTGACCTCACTGTTTGAAACTTGCTATGTTCACATGTAATGCTATTACATAATTACCTTTAGAGATTCTAAGCCGCAAAGAAGATCCAGACTTTTCTAAGGAGAAACAAGAATCAATTAATTAACTTCAGTTGCTTAAAGTATGTGTACTGAGGACTGTGTTATAACATTAAGCTTTTTCAAAGAAGAGTGTCTTTTTTTATATAGTCCTATTTGTTCAGATATTTAACACTGATGCTCCTAAACATTTATCCTCATGCTCCAAACACTCTTATTGATGTTAGCTTCGTGTACAGAAAAAAAGTTTATAAGTGCTTCCAGCTGGTGACCGTTGTAACCATTCAACACAAATTTCCTAATGAAATGTCTTATGAATCGCATGAGAAGATTTGTAAGGTCTGATAATGATATGCTAATGTGATTGTCAGGAAAGAAATGTCAAGTATCGGAAATTGCTAAAAAAAAAAAAAAAAAAAAAAAGATAAGGTATCAAAATGAGGAAATTTAGGAAATATGCTTAGATGTATGAATAGCATACTCTCAAAAGCAGCTTGGCAAATTCTGAACAAAAATAATTTTTAAAGACCAGCATAGATAGCAGTCCAGATAATGCAACGGCTACAATTTTATTGAGAGGATCTGACAAAGCTAAAGTCAAAGGAATACTCCATACCCTCTGAATTGGCATAATATTTCATTTTGTTATATTTATTAGATCACGATCAGTGCAATTGGATCAATATTTATAATTTGTTATAAATATTGATCAAATTATTTTCCTTTGTGGTGAAATATTTGTAATGTCAGTATAAGTTGACCAATAGGGGGAATCCTCAGAAAAACAGTGTTTGTTAGATATTTAACATTTTAAATCTATAACAAACTTGTTGTATAATGTGTAAGGGTGTGGGTGGAGAAATTAAGAGTGCTCAGCCTTGCTCAGACACTGACCCAAAAGTAAAATGTAGTGACTTTATTAAACATGGCAAATATCTATGAGGTTCAGACACAGAAATAAATGATGATTAAGAACACATGCAATGGAGTAATAAATTCTTAATGGACCAGTGGGTGTATTTCTTACAATATTTTTTTTTTTTGTTATCATTTGTTATTTTTGTGATTTCTGCTAGGATAAAATACATACATTAAATGTTTTCTGCACTGTGAACAGATGTGAGTGGTTTAAAGACATAGCTGATTGTTTAATATCATATTAATTGTTTGGTGTTACAATAATCCTTTCAAATGTTAGACAGGAATAAATATAATTAATGTATTACTTCCCTGCTGTTTTAGCATTGGCACTGTACTTTCTGCAACCAAGTAATCATTTCTGAGAGCACACTGCATTTAGGGGCATTCAGCTTGTAATATAAACATAAATGTCCTGCTATTGTCATTACATTGTGCAATGGAAATTCTCTCTTTATTAGACCCATATTTCATGCTGCCAAATGGCACTGCCCTGTGCATTGGAAGATAATAATTAAATTAGACACCGTGAGTTGCTTTTGTTCTGACTCTAGCAGTAGTCTGTATAACGTTTGCTCAGTTTTGTGTATCTATCTAATGCTTTTAACCAAATATTTTAAACACAGAAAGGGTGCCTCTTGTTTGAAAACATGTGTCTGGAATATAAACACTACAAAACAAACAATAGATAAGTTTTTTTTTTGTTTTCAATCTACTAATCTTAAGGAGTTTATGGTACTTCTTTCATATACCAGAATTCAATTTTCTTTTGAAACAGTGACCATTAACCTTTCTTTTCTCTACTGGACATACTCAAGGCCCCTAGTCAGTAACATTATTACGTTTTAATAACCATTGGCAATGGTATCAATAAGACAGCAATGATTTTCATTTTGTAAAAGTAAGGTACTTGCATTACACATGTTAATAGATTCACACATCTTTACAACAGATAGGGGTATACATTTAAAATCATTTTTATTACATATTTAACTAGGTGGTAACATTATAAGCCCTCCTTAAGTGTTCCATGTAAAAAGAAGACAATCCCCTTTTTTGTTTTGTTTTGTTTTATATTACTACTTAGTTTCTTAAGTTTAGTGAATAATTTTGTTAAGCACTGAAGACACTGAGTGAGGTGGAATACAGTACTGGGGCACTAAGTGCTAGTGTTATTGTCATGCTAGAGTGCTAAGCATTGAGGCACAGAGCATTTAAGTACCGAGAGGCATCTACCTTTAACCGCGTGTAGTCAACACAACCCGGGGTAGAGCAGAGCATACACCAGGGTGGATACACAGGCTCGAGTGCCTGTGGTAGGCAATCAGGAGAGCAATATGGGGGCAAGCACGTTGCTGCACTAGGGTGCAGCACGGCGATAACCTGGTTCTAGACCACGGCAGTCACACAACGGGGCAGCGCTTAACGTATACAGTCAAGTTCAAGGAGCTGTGGCATGTTAGACATGAAGTGTACTGCTTTTTTTTTAGCGATAATTTTGTTTTATTTTACTGCTTTGTTTCTAGATCTTGTCGATAACATAGGGTATAATTGTTTCAGATAGTAAAAAAAGAGCACCCAATAACTTTTGCTCTCCAGTAGATGTATTGATAATGCATTTTGCATTGGTTAAAGAAAAAGGGTTGCTACTGAAAACACCTTTAGGTTATTGTGGCTGTATGGCAGGGGAAGCCCTGCTGCTGCACGTGTGTATGTGCTGGTGTGGGCAATAATGGGTCATCAGGGATGGCGTTAAATTTCTCCCTGTCAAAACATGTGGGAATGTGTATAAATCATGGGTGTTAGAAAGAGATGGTTAAAGTAAATGTTGGTGAAGGTGAAAGTATGTGTTCTGTGCTGTGCTGCATTTACGTTTGCGTCTGTGTTTGTTTGCGTTTGTGTGTTTTGTTAAACCCATTTATTTTGGCCACCGTGCCTTTTTGTTTTGTTCCAGTGTTTGTTTAGTATTATTTGTAGTCATAATTAAAGTGCACATTAGCGCGGCTGAAACTGCAACTTGTGTGTCTGAGTCTCCCTTCCTGATCAAAACAGCATTGCCACTGTCCTGTCACAGATATATAAAACAAAATGGGAAGGAAAAACATAGTAAACAGACACTTAGGAATGCATTTTTACTCTAAAATGTGAACAATTAGAGGATCACAAAAAAAAAAGATTTGATGGACCTGTAAATGTGCATTATTTATCATCAGCGATTACATGAATAATACTGTAATATGCTCTACTGTTATGCTTATCATTTGTGACTAAAACAAAGATTTGGTTCAAATCTGTTACCAGTCCTGGGAAGTTGTTTTACTCTTTGACTTGTGATGTATGGTTTTCGGTTAACTCTTCAACACTGCAGACCTCCAAAGAGGTCTAGGATAAATTACTCCAATCAGAATTGCAGACAACTTGTGCAGCCTAGGAAAAATAGCTCCTTGCCTGTGAAATATAATTTCTGTTCTTGGGTTTCCAGCTATGCAGTTCACCAGTACCAAACCAGGTGACAATAGTTAATCTAACAGTCATTCTAGAAACATTTAAAAAGTACTAAGATAAATCTCAAAGTAATTCCTAATTTGATGGAGTGTTATAAAAACGGTACTGAAACTGACAAGTTTTGGCAGCTGCTGGTGTTCAATCAGCAAACAAGACATCCATTTATCATAACAATATATTAAATTAAATCTAAGATGCAGTTCCTACTGTCCAGGAATAGAGCTCCTTCTGGGGAAAGGTTTTAATATAGGTTTGTGTACCAGTCTTGTAAATGGAAAGCAAATAAAAAAATAAAAAAGAGTAGTCCCACTGCTCATTTTTACTATAGATTATTCCGAAACTTTCTTTTTATAATAGGAGCTACCCAGTCTAGTCTGAGCCGGAGGGCCTACTCTGGCCTTGGAGCCAGACTGGAGGGCAAAGTGTGCTACAGAGTGAGAACATAAAAGTATTGCAGAGACTTTGATGCAATACATAAGACAAGAAAAGAAGTCATTTTCCTGATACAGTCTTACAGATGGCTTATAGTTTGAACTGAGTTAGTCCCATTACTTACTAGAAGTTGAGTCCAATGGGAGTTTACTGAAAGCTTTGCTTTATTATACTATATAACAGTTTTAGAAAAGACACAGTGGGTTGTATTTAAAAGCATAAGTGTACTGCTAAGTGCATTTGCCAGCGTGATAATACTTCATGTTGCAGATTTTTGAGATTACCAAATCCTCAGGTCAGAACTACAGTAAGCAGTCTTCTTTTGAGAACCAGAATTAAACTGTTAGTTAATTGAAAAATATACGGTAATATATAGACAGCTTTCAAAATTAAAAATGATTGTGAAGTACTCGGGCTACAAATTCAAACTTATATAGAACAACCAGCTGACAACCGTGTATTTTATTTTATTTTTTCAGATGGTAGTCCAGCTGGCCACCAATTTTTCTTTGCATCTAATCTAATAGAAAATGTTAAAGCTACCACTCATCTGTGTCAGGCAAGTGACTGTTTTCGATTTTTCTTCCTGCCACAACCACTTGAAGACAAAATGGATCAACTCCCACCTTCCCATTCCTCATTGCGTAAGCAAGCATGAAGCGTACAGTCACTGTCACATGCTCCTTGAGCTTTCTGCCACACAGACAGGACATTCAATGACATAATCTTCTGATTCTCTTCTTTTATTGTTTCCCACTGATGGGTAATGTAATGAGTTGAATAATCCACAAAGGGCGTGCCACTAATTAATTCTCGTTGAATTTCCACAAACTGGACCACAGTTAACCCTCAGCAGGCACATGTCATTTGCGCTTTATGGACATCAAAAGAATATGAAGAATATAATGAAATCAGAACTTATGTGTATGTTGTGTCTGAAGTCTATCATTTGTTTTCACTTGTAACTTTTACACCTCCACTGAGCCAATTAAATTCAGCATAAAAAAGGTTGGACCAATTATATGCCCAGGTGTGCAGAACTATGTTATCCCCAGGTACACACTATAACCAACCAAACTAAATTGCCATATCATTTGAGGTCTAGGATTTATCTGGATGGAGGGGGAGAAGTGCACGTTATTCTCCATAAGCATCATGGTCTGGACCGTT
Source organism: Polyodon spathula (assembly GCF_017654505.1). NCBI lineage: Eukaryota > Metazoa > Chordata > Actinopteri > Acipenseriformes > Polyodontidae > Polyodon > Polyodon spathula. The sequence goes on from NC_054545.1 coordinate 6,725,004, forward strand.
TTCAAAAAGCCAGCACTTACTCATGTCACACACACTCTCTCGCCAGAAATTATTACAGCTGCCAGGCTGCCCCCCACGGTAGCATGCTGTAAGAATTACAGCAGAGGAGAGACAAAAAGAATATAAATACAGCCCAGTCTCATAAAGAATATCCTCTAGCAATGTGTTCCCTTTCTTTTTCTACATCACAATAAATGAAACTGTGCACGCGCACACACACACACACACACACACACACACACACACACACACAAAGACTTTCCTATTTCTGCATTATAGGCTATTGTAAGATCAGACCTTGGCATTTTTTCAGTTAGTGACTAGAATCAAGCACAGCTCTACTCTATAGTCCCTGTTAATGGATTTTCTTATATGATTTCCTCATTTCTTTATTTATTTTTTGCCAAGATTCTGACTTGCAGTTTTTGGTCTGGAACCGTGTCCAAACATAACATTAAAACATCATAACCACACCCATTTCGTATTTTGATTTATCTGCTAGTAATAAAAATATATATTTTTTTACCCATCATTGTAAAAAGTGGCCACAGGATATGTAAATGATGAACACACATGCAGCTAAACTGCACCCATAGGAACCCTTAAAGTTAACATCCAAACCAACTTGTATTGGACTATACACTATGAAAATTGTATTGGTGGCATATAGTCTCAAATTCAAGTTTATGGTAATCTGCAGTTGCTCCAAGTACAAACTCTTTACACCAGCATTAAGCATCTGTAAGTTAAAATCCTTGGGGACTACATAATCCAAATTCCAGACCTCAGTTCAGTTTGACAAACAAAAAACAGTATAGACTAGTTTAAATCCAAAAAGTTAACACATAAACCTCCACTTCTTCATTTTTCTTACTACTCTTATACAAGTTTCCCCAAGAAATGAATTGCACTATCGTTATACCAAACATGATCAGGTAAGGTTTTCTATTGGGATAAACCACATTATAATTCGATTTATTATTGCTTTCACCAAATGGCATGAAAACATTTTCCTTTTAACAAAACAGTCTATCATTAAAGACTATTTAATCTCTTTACTGGTCATACCAAGTTGTAAGAATCAACATATGAAATGCACTGCTTTGTGACCTTCCGTATCCTTACATCTCTATTACCAAGTAGGCAGAGCTATAACTTAGCTGGTGGATGAATTCCAATCAGTTCTTAAAGGCCCTGCTACTTGAGATGAGGCTGTAAGACAGGTCAAGGCTTGTGAGTCTATACTTTAATGTTAGATACATTTTCGAATCAACGAAGTGAAGCTTTTGATGCTCTTTTTACATTGGGGATCAAAATATTGATCTAGCTGTGGTCATGGTAATTGTGGTGGTAGCACCAGGAGGGGAATAAAACAACCAGACTTTTTGTAAAGTTCAGTCACACGTGTATTTTGGTACAGTTATTTAGCTTGGAAAAAGCTTGGAAAATAGACAAACAATATAAGACATCGTAGGGAGACAGCCATTTTCAGATAGGTAGGGGTCACGGACCAGACGGGTATGAGCTGGCATCGTCAATATTCACAGTCCACCGTTCACAATTACACTCCTTGGTCACAAGGCTCCCTGGATCACCAGTCTTTGGCTGTCCACCCCTTCTGTGTCTCTTTCCCAGTTGACCTCAATCCGCTGACTTAATACAGTTCGCTATAAGGTCCAGGCTCCGCCCCGCCAATCCTGCAGTAGCCAATCACTTAATTGATTGGGCTACTGCTAAGAGGTGGTTCTTGATGAGGTGAAGCCTGGAGCACCTATGAAGCTGCCCTTATCAGGATGCCTAATGCTATGAGCCTAATGTTAAGGCCGGGAAGCTAGTCTAATAGTTCCACCGTCTGTCTGGAGGCCGTACTTCACTAACCCTGCGCAACCGTCACCCTGCTATAGTAACCAAGAGCCATTTTTTTATCTGAAAGTGATTTCATCATGTGACAGTAATTAAGGTCTATAAGTTTATGAATAATGTAATAAATGAGTCAGTTTATCATAACCACTGCCTTCACTATTGACATTAATTGCCACCTAATTTTGGCAGTCGTAGCACAGAAAGGCCAAAAGAAAACAGTTAGTGCACACTACTGTAAAAGGAAAGTGGAAATAAAAATCTGTATGCAGGATGGAAAGGTTTTAGTTTTTTTGTTTTTTTTCAGAAAAGAATATAGAATATGAAACAATTCCCATTTTTAAAACGTGACCCCACAGAGGGGTATCCTTGATTAACAAATTGTTGAAACTGTTACTTTTTTTCTTTTTAAACAAATGTAAAACAATTGTTGAATGTAGTTGACAATGACATGCTGTAGTGACATGAAGGTTTTCTTCATGTGTTGTTCTTTTACTGCACCTGAAGGCAGCCACAGAATGTCACATGTGTGGCAGCAGAGGCTTTGTTACACCTATTAATGCAGTGAAAGTCAATTAGTTAAAACATGAAAAACACAAATCGCTGATACTTTTATTCTGAAGAAGCAAGCCACTGTCGATGACAAGGAAAACAAGTATCTGTAAAAGTTTTTTCCTCTGGCTACAATGAACATGTGGACATTGACCTTCACATTTAATTAAGGGCTATTTGTCTCAAATCATAAAACTACTAACTACATTAGTAGGTTCAGGGGCACTTACTTTATTTACAGTATAACTATGATTTCAAAAACAATTAGCGATTACCTAAATCTAGGTAACATGGGGAAATTATCTTAACCAAAGCTACCAATAGAAAGTTAGACTGCTGCCAACTGGAATCTGCAGTACAAATAACTGAGCTTCAAGATGTAAACTGGTTTATTTCATTCATCACTAAGCTTCCAAAATGCATTCCTTTAATTATATTGTACTGAAAAATATTTTGGGGAGGATTTACGGTTAAAACAAACTCTTTGAATTACACATCAAATTGATTAAATATAGTCTGTGTATTCCTAGTTTATTCTATTCTTGTTATATCTAAAAAAACAATGACAAAGCCAACATACAAGAATGATAGGTGATGTGTTGGTTTTTAGGAGTCTGCTATATCAGAGTATTGATATTGTTGTGCAAGCTTCGATTACATTGTGAATATACTGCTCTCAGCAGAGTTTGACTGTCCCAGGGTACCCCAGTGAGGTAGCCCAAGCAAGTCTACTGTACCCCACCCCCATTGCATTTAAATACAATAAATGACTCAATTAACAAGATGAAGCAAGGCAGCAAGGTGGCAGGCCTCCTTGATGGCATGAAGAATAAGTTGGATAAAAAAAGAATTATCCCAGCGGGGTGTTAATTCAGACAGGGGCGCACTCCACAGCGGGTACAGCCTTTGACTGACAGCCACCCAGAAAAGTTGACAGCATTGCCAGTTCTCTGACTGCTGGCTTGAGTCATCTGCACAACCCTAGGAATAAATTGCTGTGCAGTAACGTAGGGACAGGCAATCACTTGACTTTCTTTTAGTCTAATTTAATTTTCTTTTTAAGCTTAGCTAAATTGTGTATGCTGCTATTTGTCTGTCCAAGATGTCTTTGTTTAAAGTTATGTACAGCAGCTTCCAGAGCTGAGAGGGCAGGGACTTCAAAGTTAGTTGAGCTTTACTGTTTCATTTGAGAGGGAGCTGCGCCTCTAAAATTATTAATTCTGATATACTTTTAGATTAGTTTCCCAGTCAGGGCCAATTGGATGAGTTTCCAGTCTACTCTCATTCAAGAACTGGTTGTGCTGGTTCAAGAAAGTTTTTTTTTTTTTTTTTTTTATCTTTTTACTGTAAGAAATAAACAGTGTCCAGCAATTATTTCCTTGTATTTATTTAAAAAAATGATATGTTGCAGGTATTAAGACATTATTAAAACATAGATGGTGCAACCTCAGATATATGAGTTTGTTAATATGTGGCTGTTATACAGCCTGTCTCTTGTACACAGCCAATAGAACATTGATTTCAGACCCTAAAGACAGTGGTTTACTCCTCAGTCCCTACCTTTTATATTATGTTAGGGATGTTGATGCATCTCTGCATTCAATATTTTAATGACTACAGTGGGTGTTCATTCAAAACATCTTAAATTAAGACCAACACAAAAACTATACCATCTATTTCATTAAGTTATTCATTTAAAACTCTTCATATGTGGCAATAGTCAAATGATCAAACAACACATGTAAGGAATTATTCTCTCTCACCTTATTTTTTTTAATTAAAAAAGATCAGGGAATGATTCTTTTTTTTTTCTTGTTACAGTAAGAATATATTCCATTTGCACTTATTCAGCCAACAACAAAAGCTTTGCAGAATATAAAACAAGCTTTTAAGATGGAACAGAAATGAACTACATTATTGTCTAAAGTAATCAAACAAAACCTTGCAGACATATTTCTTACCCCATTGATGTTTGCCATATTATTCTCAGATCAGGGGTCACAGGCAAATTATTGTCAATTGCTATTTAACGGAAAATGTAGAAAATTAGATAACAGAACGCACCCCAGACTGACAGACATGTGTGTGTGTGTGTGTGTGTGTGTGTGTGTGTGTGTGTGTGTGTGTGTGTGTGTATATATATATACACACACACACACACACACACAAAGGTGAAATTCTCAACAAAGTGCAGGTACTCATATGCACAGCCAGGTGTAAACATTCTACAAATTGAGACAATTTGAGTGCCAGTGAATAAATACTTTTAAAATGTATACCTAATAAAATATAACCAGTTCTCCATAAGCAAGGAAGCTGAAAATACTGAACACTTTGTACCCTATGCATGTATCACTCAGTCATGTACTGTAATATAACACTTAAGTTAAACCTTTAAATGACAAGCATTAATAAATATTACATTATGCAGTAATTGCTGTAGAGAGGGAGTTTTCTTTAAGATATCTTTAAAAAAAGAGATGATATTATTAAAAAAAAATTGCATACAAAAACAACTGTGCTATGAAAAAATATATACAAAAAGGTTGTCAAACAATGCACATTAGGGGCTAAAATGTTTAATGTAACAGGGTACTCATCTACAGCAGGACCTGACCATGCTACAACTATAGCCTTGGATTAGAACATATATCCCTGTTTCTTTTTCCTTTTTTTTTTACATATTACTTATAGAATAATATACTCTATATGCTTCTCTGTTGTGTTTCTGTTTAGATTAATTAGACTTAGACCAATTGTAGTAGAGTTACCCTCATATATTAGGGATAGAGGTGATTTTATTGACCACCTTTCAAATATAAAATTGGATAGTCAGAATATAATTTTGGCCACACTTGATGATGTTAGTCTATACACTATACGCTACTATTCTGCATACAGATGGTCTATAGGCATTAAGACTGTATCTAGATCTGGAGATGTACTGAATAAATCAATTGGTTTCCTAACTGTGCTGCCTGTGATAATGCAGTTAAAACCAATCATTTCACAAGCAACACAACAGACAATAACTACAATATGTTACCTGTGCCTCGACTAATGTCATTGCCTTTTACAGTACTTTGGAAAAACCACCAGATAGTTAAGCCGGAGTGATTGAAAGAAGAATTTGCATTATCGTGTTTTCTATAGACTACTGTGCTTTTATATTTGTCTGAATTCCTGTAGACTCTAAGCAGCTATAAGTTATTTTCTTTTATTTTCTTTTAAGTTTGATATGGTCTATACTGTGTAATTGATCTAAGTTAATCATGAGCTATGAATATTGATTATATATTGAAGATGACAACAATGCACTGGAATGATGTAATTAACTAACTTTTTGAATATGACTTTATTGCAATGCATTTGTCTTTCTAGCTGTTTACTATAGTATTATTTCTGTTTATGCACATAATGCATAGTATATATGGTCTATATATGTTGACACTCGAACACCTGTTTTTAATTGTTTTCAATTGCCTGTTTTGCACATAATTAGTATCACATCAACTAAGCTAATTGAAACAACTGTTTATAAACGTGTTTGTTCTTTGTTTCTGGTAGTACTGATGATGGTCAATGTTTGATCAAAACGTCTACACTTTGCACTTTTTGCACAGTATGCACATTGTGTTATAGCCTGTCATTAATAAATACAGCCTGTTGTTTTTCAGTGAATTTAACGTTTGTAAAGTGTGCAGATCTGTTATGTGGCTTGTTACCTGTGTATAGATTAATTTTTTTAAAAAATCAGGCAGAAACAGTATAAAAGTATACTTTTTTTAAACCCTGCCATTGTGGTTTCTAGACACTAACACAGTGGCAAAATATACATTTTCACAAAATAATGTTTACTTATGCCTTTTTTAAGATATACACACAAGTGAAAACTCAACGTTGATCACTATACTTAACATGTACCTTGCAAGCTGGGCCGCGCATTTGAAAAGCATGAAGCGCATTTCCATCTGTATCCCGATTCTGACTCTCTTACCAAATCTGCAGACACATTTTGTTAATCCCTACTGTCCCACACATAACAAATTGACATGGATTTTTGCCTTCAAACTCATATGCAGCAATGGTCATTTGAATATTCAGAGTTTTTCTGCCACATTGAAGAAAATAATAATTACTCCATACTGCTGTTTTCCCATCGCACTGCTAGCACTGCTAAAGCGAAATGGGCAGAGATTTGTGATGCATTTCAAAATTAAATCTGAAAGCTTGGCCAATCAGCTTGCATTGATTATACTGATGTTAACGGTGGCCAATAACAGCTAACAGAAGCAGTATCAGGAAACATGAGAAACACTGTGCTAGTGGACTGTGAGTCCACTATGAAATAGGTGATGAAATAAGTCCTGGTACAGAGTACCGGTGAGTACTGACAGAATTTCACCCCTGTATATATATACAGTGGCTTGCAAAAGTATTCAGACCCCTGACCAATTTTCTCATATTACTGAATTACAAATGGTACATTGAAATTTCGTTCTGTTCGATATTTTATTTTAAAACACTTAAACTCAAAATCAATTATTGTAAGGTGACATTGGTTTTATGTTGGGAAATATTTTTAAGAAAAATAAAAAACTGAAATATCTTGCTTGCATAAGTATTCAGCCCCCACACATTAATATTTGGTATAGATACCTTTCGCTGTAATAACAGCTTTAAGTCTTTTGGGGTAAGTATGTACCAGCTTTGCACACAGTGTCGGAGTGATTTTGGCCCATTCTTCTTGGCAGATTTGCTCCAGGTTGTTCAGCTTGGTTGGATGACACTTGTGGACCGCAATTTTCAAATAATGCAACAGATTCTCAATGGGATTGAGATCAGGACTTTGACTGGGCCACCGTAACATTCACCTTTTTGTTCTTGAGCCACTCTAATGTTGCTTTGGCCTTGTGCTTGGGATCATTGTCCTGCTGAAATGTAAATTTCCCCCCAAGCTTCATTTTTTTTGTTGACTGAAGCAGATTCTCTTGCAGTATTTTCCTGTATTTTGCTCCATCCATTCTTCCTTCAATTGTAACAAGATGCCCAGTCCCTGCTGATGAGAAGCATCCCCATAGCGTGATGTTGCCACCACCATACTTCACTGTAGGGATGGTGTGTCTTGAGGCATGGGCAGTGTTATATTTGCACCACACACAGCGCTTTGAGTTTTGGCCAAAAAGCTCTATCTTGGTCTCATATGACCACAAAACCTTTTCCCACATCGCAGCTGGGTCACTGTCATGCTTTCTGGCAAACTCCAGATGTGCTTTCAGATGGTACTTCTTGAGTAACGGCTTCTTTCTTGCCACCCTCCCATACAGGCCAGTGTTATTCAGAGCTCTTGATATGGTTGACTGGTGCACCATTACTCCACTCCCAGCCATTGAACTCTGTAGCTCCTTCAAAGTGATTGATGGCCTCTCTGTGGCTTCTCTCACAAGTCTCCTTCTTGTTTGAGTGCTGAGTTTTGAGGGACGGCCTTTTCTTGGCAGTGCCTGGGTGGTGTGATGCAGCTTCCACTTCCTGATTATTGATCCAACTGTGTTCACTGGGATATCCAAACACTTGGATATTATTTTGTACCCTTTCCCTAATCTATGCATTTGTATTACTTTATCTCTAACTTCTGTAGAATGCTCTTTGGTCTTCATTTTCCTTCAGATTCACAGCCTTACCAATGATCCTTCATTAGTGGGTTTTTTATCCAGAAAATGTGACAGCAACTTTAATGGTTCACAGGTGGAGGCCAATGGTAAGGTAATTGTGTCCTCGTTAGGGCAATTTCTTTCATCAGTGCAAACTGGGAGCTTCCACAGCACAGGGGTTGAATACTCATGCAAGCAAGATATTTCAGTTTTTTATTTTTTCTTAAAAATATTTCCCAACATAAAACCACTGTCACCTTACAATAATTGATTCTGAGTTTCAGTGTTTAAAAATAAAATATCAAACAGAACAAAATTTCAATGTACCATTTGTAATTCAGTAATATGAGAGAATTGGTCAGGGGTCTGAATACTTTTGCAAGCCACTGTGCATATATATATATATATATATATATATATATATATATATATATATATATATATATATATATATAAATAATCAATCGCATACTCATTTCATAAAGGACCTTTTACAACTATTTTAATTTCTATGTTCTTTCTATGTTTTAACCTCTTGCTTATTTGCCCACCAAATCTCCTCCTAAGTGCTCTGTTGCCTATGGCAGATCCTGGGATATACTAGGACCTTAGTAGCTGCAAGCTTCCCTGCAGCTATTGCCTGTCAGTACCTACTCTGGGGCCAGCAGAGAACACTCACCTCAATAGAGGGAAGTCCTTTGGGATACAGTTGTTCACCCATTGACTGAGATGAGAAACTTCAACTTCTACCTCTTCTTTCTCCAGAAACTCCCTGTTCAAGTACAATGACACTTCCCAAGGGAGTTACATACTGTAAAACTGTAAATAGAAGAATCTATTAAAATAGTCTCATAGCTAAAATATGAAATATGACCTCCTTGGTACAGATTTGATTTAGAAATACTATATACATTCTTATGTGAAATTACCATAACCCATTGAGGAACTGTACCCATGCCACCTAGATATCATTTTTTTATGAGCAGAAATAAGGGTATAACACAGTCTGGTGAATAATCAGTAAAAATTAGTCAGGGCGAATGTAATGGTATTGGAAACCATTACACGCCTTCCAGTATAAGGCAATGTCTCATTTTAACTTGGGAAAACCAGCTTATCATTCACACTGTTAAATATTGTTGAAATTAATCATGAACCCCTGGCACCTTCACACACAGTTTTAATTTAAAATGACAGATGTCTTAAAAGGTTATTTCATGTACAGTTCATAGATAAAGAAATCATGTAGTATGTTATATTATTTTACTATAATGCAAACAAAGCCTCTGCATAGGCCAACAGGTCATTTTAGGGATAACTGAGATGTTTTTTCTTGTGATTGGAATATACAGCTATGCAGGGCTATAATAATTGTTAATCATCCTTCCACCGATAGAAATATGTATGGGCGGTCATTATTGCTTAGGAATTCAAACTGATTTAACAGGTGTTAGTATTTGTAAGACTATCAGAGGCTTTCAATTTGAGAGCTGATTGCTATTCATCACTTTTGCATTAAAAAATAACAGAGTACTTTAGAGCTCTTTAAAATTTGAAATCTCAGGGTTGGATAGTTGGTTGCATACGCCAGCCTGCCCAGGGAAACTCTTTCCACAGCCACTGTTTCAACACAGCTTGAGGCTGAGTCAGGTTGTATAGGCCCTGACCCAGCAAGGTCATCTTCTGTAAAAAAATTCTAAGGCCTGACATCTGCTGCCTGGCTTTTTGATGGAAACTCAGGCCCCTTGTCAGCTAAAACACAGGCCTATGTAAAATAATCCCACAGCAAGGAACCTAGACTGCAGTACAAAAAAGGCTAAATAGGTTTCCTTTTCTTTGTCTGGGTGCCCGGCCTTTTTTTGTCCCCCATACTACATACCACAGAGTTCAGGGCAACAAGAAACACAGCATGCAAATGGTAGCCCAGTTCTCACGCCACTGTGGCATAACTTTCTCACCTTTTAGTCAGTGTACATTCAAGCAGTGAACAGTTATCCATTAAATAAAAAAATGGCAAGTTTATTTACTATTTATAAAAATAGAATGCGTTTGTGGAATTAGAGAGGTGATGTGAACAACAAAAAAAACGTGTTTGTATGTACGATTAGCAATTGATTCAGAACAGTGTTTTTAAATTTAGTTTTACAAATATTACGAACTGTTTAGTACTGTGAGAATAATTTAAATGGTATAAAACGAGCAATAAACAATTACGAACAAGATATTTCTTGCTATTGATATTGTTTCCAATATCAATCATCTGTTTGAAAACTGATTAATTGATTAACTGATTCTGTATTATCAGTATGCTTGAAGGTCCCAGTTTTGAAAAAAATAAAAGCTATTTAATAGTCCCCTATGTAGTTGGCATGGTTACCAAAGGGAGAACGATGAGACTTAATTCTTATGACTGAATCTGCCTGAACCTTATGTAATCTGTAATCAGTATTAACACTGAACTCGTAGCTCAGCCTTCTTTTATTCCACTCCTTTTGTACATGTTAAAACTGCACAGACCGTACAAAGCTTTTATTATAGGATGCAAAATATACAATGTAGCTCCAGAATCATTTTGGATCAAAGCTTTTTTGCTTTATGTATAGTATCTGTGTCAAAGGTTCATTTAAAAAAAGGAAATAAAAAAGTTGCCCTGTGGTCGCTTCAAACCTCTGAATGCTACTACAGTGTGTATGAATCGAAGGGTGAGTAAATACAAAGCTTTTTTGCAGCTTAGAGCTTGACAGAAATCTCATAAAATTAAGGAAAAAAAAAAAACTTCTCCAGTATAAATCGCCTTTTTTTTTTTTTTTTTTTTTTGTGCAAATAAGCAAATAGATAAACTTAAATGACACCATTCTCCTTGGGGTCAGCCTGAAAAAGCTGACCTTCTATTTAAAAGAAAAGTAGAGGATTTGTTTGTACTGTCTGCTTAAGATAATGTGTGTTTAAGACATAAAGGGATGATCGCTATGACGTACCGTGCAGTGACATTGTTCAATGCAGTTTATAGACAAAGTATATATACAATATATATATATATATATATATATATATATATATATATATATATATATATTATTATATATCATATGGGGAACTAATATATATACTTATATATATATATATATATATATATATATATATATATATTCAGTCATTGCACAACATTGTCTATTAATCTATTGCCACTAATTCACCAGTTCCCCTATTCATAACATGACCATTGGCTTAATTCTGTCTGCTCTAGTCATCTGTACAGCAGCTGCCGTATGCCCAAAATGGCTGCCTCTGCAGGTACAGCAGACTGGTCGCCGCCGTACCGCTCTGCGGTGGCTGCACTGAGTATCGCGCAATGGCAGCCTCCCTGTTATATTTGCAGCAATTCCGTTTCTTGTGTTCTACACTTTCTCCAACTGTAACACAGAACTCAAACGCATTTATCTTACACCTGATCTCGATCCCAACCACAATATCCTCTCTGTATTAACTATAACAGTTTATTTAAACAAAGTGCTCGCCAAGTGGATCGGGTCCCATTCCCTTAGCGTGTTACCCTGGCTAAGGAATCATTTTACTGCAGAGAACAACTACAACATTATTTACAGCTACAACTTGTGGGGAAAACTTCTACTACTGTTTTAACAGGGAGTCTCACCTGAAACACAGCAATAGCCAATAGAACAGGTCAGTGTGGATATCGTCAGTCTCTTGGTGCGCTGAGGATATATATCCACCCAGCACCGCTGCTGACAGTCTCTTCATGGCAGTTGCGCCCCCCTAGCTACTGGAGGCTGTCTTCCACGTCTTCTCTGTACTATAGTCCCTTTACATGTGCAACATAAATACACAAATTATCATTTGTATTTTTCCACTTTCTATTTAAATTTAAAAAAAAAAATCCTCTTCTTGAACTGTCAATGGTCTGTCTGAATACATCACAATTTGTTAGATTTTACTTTTCAGGATTCAGTCTTCATCTTCGTGCACATCTCAAATGATTATATAAGTATCAAACTTTGTTATCCCTCTTTGAAAGGATTAAAATATACAGTGACTCAAATTGAAATCTGCATTTTACACTTATCATTCTGCATTCTAGTGGATCACAGCACATGTTTTATATGCAACATATGGGTATTCCGTCGTGTTTTCAACACAATATCACTGAAAATCATTTTCCCAATATTTCTAGTAACAGCTTGAAATATAGTTGTTTTATACTTTTTCTTTAACTTTTTTATTCATTTGAGTTGACGTTTTGCCAACGAACATAAAGATACTTGAGAAATGTACACTTTAATAAACTTCACTGCAAACATAAAATTGGCTGTTCATCAGCATGCCATGATTGCCAGGCAATTGACAAAATAATATGTACCCATCGCTTTCGCTAAAGCACTTTTTTTTTTTTTTACAAAGGATTTTTAAATTTTAATCAGTAAAGGAAGAATGACAAGCCCAATCATAACAAAACATCAGTCGTTAAATGGGCTTTTGCAATCACTGTCAGGCGGCCTCCATTAGAGAGTCGTCCCTTCATGGGCATCAATCACCCTTTCTTCACATTTTTCTCAGTACATATTCTCAGATTTGAATAGATGTTGATGTTTTCTTTCTTCTGAGGTAATAGGGTATACTGTAGGTGAAATAAAATAAAAATGTTTATTTTGTGCGTTCTCAGATATTCTGTAATACAGTTAAAGAGTTCTATAAATACTATAAGTGTGTCAATCCTGCAGTAACACTTGCACTGCACTATTTAATATGTATACTAGCCTCAATCACATAATTAGTATTAAGTTGAACTACTATATATGTAGCTAACGTGCCTACATTTTGAAATTTATGCAAACATTTTGGCCGTTGGCATCATAGTATTTCTTCTAAATACCTAAAAACAAAAAGTTATGCAAAATGACAAAAAGTCAGGAGTTAGAAAACAAATAACAATGTAAATCCCATACAGTTTTTTTTTTTCTTTCAGAAATGTAAAGCACATAAATGATGGATAATGCTAAATCATTTTCATATAAGTAATCTAGGGGAAAGGTGCTTGTTTTGTTTGCATACCGGTATGCATTGAGCTGACTGAAATTGGTGGGGGTCAAGGCACTCGTAGCACATTCAAGTGTAGACATTTATGTCAATGTGATGAAGACTCCTACAGCCAAATTAAGATATATGATAAACATTCAGTTCTTACTTATTTTAAAGAATGCAATGCCCAGGCAATGCCCACCATCTTTAATTTGTCTGTGTAAATTAATGGCTGCAGATATCGGAACATGACTTTAGTTCTAGGTGGTGTAGATCTCTACACAGTGGATTTCTTACAGATTTAAAAACTTATCTCAATGTGTGGTTAAATGATGCTTTTAATAAAACTTAAATAAGGTGACAATGTGTTAGGATGTGTGTGGTCATGTATTTTGAACATTTAGCCTGCTGAGAACTGATTTGGTGTGATTTTGTCCCATTATCAATACATGTGTTTAAAGCTCTTAATAAATTGTGCCAGACATCATCTTTAAACCCTGCATCAAGCTTTTTCATTATGGGTGATTCAAACGTTATTTAAACGCTTAATAGCTATTTTATAATCATATTTCCATGTAAAGACATTTGTTAACCGATATATAGGTCCATATTTTACAAGTGCAGAGGAAATGGCAGAGATTGATACAATAATTTAAAAATACCATAGCTATAAAACTATCAACAAACTACTGAGAAAATTAAATCAACTGCTCCTTCCCACAGCGAAATTGAATTTGTATAAGTTCTGTAACATCTTTTATTTTAATATTTTCTAAATTTGTCCTTTAACTCGTGTGTGTACGTGTGTGTGTGTGTGTGTGTGTGTGTGTGTGTGTGTGTGTGTGTGTGTGTGTGTGTGTGTGTGTAAAATATCAGTACAATTGGTTTGGTTTGTAACTATACTTGGGTTAATGTATGACAATTTTGTTATTGATTTTACATTTAAAATGTTGTTAGCAGTGTAGTCTATACAAATAGCACTTTAACGTATTTTTGTATCAAACCTGTACCACTGCACAATATATATTCTGATACAACTAATTCCAACATTTTTAATCACTACAGAACACAGGTTTGCCATGGTTATAACATAATGTGTTCTAACCAAAATAAAGCATTTAATACTTCCACTTACAATAAAATCTTCCTGTAAGTTGTTGTTCAAAAAAGAATTTATGGTACAAAATAATTTTTTACATTTCTATTACATACATTATCCAAATAAAATAAATTGTTACATAATCAGGCTTGCCGATATTGAATTTTTCTATTAGTAGCCATATTTTGTACAGTGTTTTGTAAATATTTTGTACAATTACCCTGTATACAGCTTGTTTCATCCTGGGATATTTGTTTTACATCCATAACTACCCCACTCCCACCCCCTGACAATAATACACAGTTGACATAGGTCCAACAGAGACAAGGTAATCATGCACTGTCTAATATGTGTCAGCTTGAACTTATATGTAGCTCATCAAGATTAATAAACATCTAATGATCTAACAGCTGAAGTGAAAGCAGGAAAAGAGGCAGGATAGGATGAGTAATGTTTATACTGGCAGTTACGTGTCTCATTGGATTGTCACTTTGATATGAAGTCTTTTATCAAACACTTATCTGCTTATATACTGTAGATGCAAAATGCAGCGTTAAGGGTTGCTTTGAGTTTGCTGTATTTAGAATAACCCTTATTTAAATAAGTAGCAGGGAGAAATAGCACAGGCATTGTGCTAATGAGAGCTTCCGCTCACAGCTCTTGGAGCCCCCCCTCAATCTTGACTTGAACGTGAAAATCCTTGCTAGTCCTTGGCCTCTCTCAAGTAAAGGCTGTCAATTCTGCCAGATTGTGTGGTAGTTTTGTGGTGTAGACTTGTGTCCAGTTTGGGCTAAGCTGAATACTATGTAACTTATAAAATTATCCATAATTATAACCCTCAATCATAAAAAAATATCATTTTAAAAACAGTTAAAAACATTTTTAATCAACATATAAAATTATAGTTAAATTATATTGGTAGCTGCATCATATTTCTTCTCACTTTTATTTTGAACTTTCATCCATTGAATTAATTCCCATTAGGAAGGCCTTGTTAAACCATATGCTGCATATTGGCTCTTGTTGCAGACAAGTGCTAACAAGCTCACACCCACATCCCTGTCAATGTTAGTTCCTGTTCTAGTATTAACTTGCTACATGGTCATCTTGCTTTGTTTTTTCCTCTTTCTGAAGGCAACTGTGAACTAACCACCAAATGTTTGTTTTTGAGAAATGAAAACCTCCAAAGGATCATTAAAATACATACATATTACAGATAGCTATAATATTAGGTCTCATCTTATAACAAGCTGGATCAAATAATATTTTTAGCAAACAATTTAATTTCTAATAATGATACTATGAAATTTATTTACCTGAAAGTGTATTACACTCATGAATTGCCCCAAGATCAAATGGTAAAATATAGATTGGTATAAAAATACAACTGAAGTTGGACGGACAGTCAGAAAACTGTTCATAGCACAGCATGGGCATTATTGTGTAGCGGTCCATTTATTCAGCACCTGTCAGGTGCGTCAGGTCCAATTTATTTTCACGCACACTGTTTATTCGACACACACTGTTTAAAATAAATTTTATTCAAAGTAAAACAGGTTTAAAAGGCACTGCATATCAACAGGAGACTCAGTACTGCATCTCCAGCCCTGCCCCACTCCTTGTTCGGTGTATATATCACATACCTCTTCTTAGTCGTGCATACTCATAAATGATCTCCTGATCACTCGTTTTATCACAATAATTTACTACTATAATTTAACTCAATAATGTGATCAAAGTCATTATTTTATTGCTGTAACATTTCAAAAAGCTTGGCAAATGTCTGTGTTATTCTTTGAGCGCTGGATGCAGAAGTAGCTATCTTGTTTGTTTATGTCCGTGTTAGGTCTGTGGTGCAAAGACTATGTATTGTTCAGATCTGCCCCATTTTTCTTTTTTTTTTTTTGGCTTTTCTCAGCACCTAATGGTCTCACGTGGCCATTGAAAGGTTTGCTCAGCTTTTTACTGAGAAAAAAAGATTAGAGACCTGTGCTTGACATCTTTTTGATGATCTTGGACAAGGTCCGACAACGGACCGGAAAGGGAAAATTGTAATGTCGGACCTGGTCTGACATAGGACCACAAAGGTTTAAACCCAACTCTTAAGAAGTCCATGATCCATATGAAATCTAGTTTGCTGCCTGAAAAATTTGAAAGAGAGCCAAAGGACACATAGAAAACAAAGATTTGCAATAGTAAACACTGTTCTCACAAAAATGGAATTCAAAGGGTTATTATAAGAGCATACTAAAACACATGATAGCACGTTAATGAGCTTTTAACATTCTAATAAAATCTAACCATTCTTTCACTTTCAATCAGCAGACTGAGAATATAACGAATCACATTTCGTTTTCACACAAGGTCTGTATCCCTCTTAGCAACTCAGCAATGGATTTGGTATCCAAAATTGGGTTTAGAAGAGTGCATCTTTACATAAGCTTGGCCTTCAGTTAATCATTATATAAAAGCTTGATTGTGATACAAAGATTATTACTCACAGCTCAGAAATGCGCCCAGGGCGACGAGACACTCAATTCTGCTATTTTAAGAGTGAGGTTTATGCCAGGTGATTTAAGGTTTCTTAACTCTTATAAATGTCCTTGGTACCTCCACAGCTACAAGCTTAAGTGCAGTATATCAGTCATTTGTGAGAAATTCCTTTGCTAAACTATAAAACATATGATAAATATAGGGTTTTTGACAAAAGTTTGTACACTTCATTTTATTTCATGTTGGTTATCCATTTTCAAAGGCAGGTTAGGTGTAACATTTATAAATGTTTTGGAGGCTAGAGTTAACTACAAATTATTCCATTTCATGCAGGTCATCTTGGGAATTTAAAAGCAAGGCACTGCAGCTCCAAGGAAATCTCATGATAACTTGATGTGATGGGTCATGCATGAGGTGAATCCAGTTTATATTCAGCTTTGAATAATGCAAAGTAGATGTATTTTATTTAAAAACCATTACACACACATACTTTAGGATTTCTTAGCACTGTTTAGCACATAACAGTTTAAATGTGTTTATAAAACATCTATAAAGAAGTTATTAAAGGTCATGATAGTAGTATTAAGAAATAACAGTTTATTACAATAACATTTAATAACACTTTAATGGTTATATTAAGTAATTAAAAAGGTTTTTATAAATGCCTTATGTAGGTTTTCCATCAGTGAATGTGAGCGTTGTGTGTTGTATATTATTATGTATCACAAGTGTAATTATATTCTGCTTACAGAAGTTAAGCGGCTCCATAGTTCCATGATTGCCAAACCTTTGTAAGTAATCAGGGATTGGTAGATTTTAATGACGGGGAATGGAGGATAGAGAGGGGGGTGGGGAAGGGTTCGGTAAGAACCTAGCTTGTAATTAGGAATAACCATTTGGTGGACTCACTAGAAATACATCTCATACTTGATATGTTCTGATATTGTAAAGTTTTAAAGAAAATCTCCCATAATAACCCCACTGTGTATCATAACACTTTTAAAAAGGCTTTATTTATTTAAACAGTAAATAATGTATACAACACAATGAGTCCTTGTAAGTAATATTAAAAAAAAAAAAAAAAAAAATAACATCCCGAAATGCATTTTCTGACTGAATAACTACCAAAAACTGCTTTTTCTAACTATGTTAATAAAAAATGTAAATCTGTTTAGCCCATTTGTACTTAAATAGTTTACTAATCATCATTAACTTTGATCTGAAGTTCTTGTGGTTTTACACATGTTGTACATTTTAAAAGATGTTTTAATGGGAGACGAGAACAAACATGTACTGAAATTTAATTTCTGTTAAAGGATCTGCTTTTAATCCAAACCAGACAATAGGACATTGTTTTTCTAGGCTGCACATCTTATAAATTTATACTCTCTCTCTCATCAAAGCCATCAGCTTCTTGCATGTCCATGACAAACATAGAAGCAAATATTTATTTAAAGGGACCAAGCTCAATTCAGCATTGTTTGCAGTAAATCTATCCCGTGTGGAAAAGCTCATTTCATTCTGTAAATGCAGGATACACCCATTAGGAACTTATTGCTATAAGCTATTATTATAATTACTGTCTAAAATGATTTACAACATATTTATAGATGTATTTTATGTTTATAACTCTGCAAATATATAGCCAGTGCCGACAGAAGAGATAGCACTTCTTAGCATGAACGTTATAGCTTTTTTTCTTAAAGCTAAGGTACATTTTATCATAATGTGTTTTGTTTTGAACTCTGAAGTTCTTCTTGACCCATTTCATCTCTCCAGATATCAGTGTGTCTTGATTTCAACATCTGATCATATTGCTCCATGATCCACCATTTTAAAACAAGTCCCAGAAATTGTATACGGTACAGTGGTATTGATAGTCGTTCTCAACTCCTTCAGGCACCTGTTCTTAGTACTGTATTTGTAACGTGCATGCGCCAAAACATATCACAATGCATTTTGGGATATTGGAGGATACACAAAAAAATGCAGTTTGGTATTACAGCATCCACACTTCTGACAAACCGCACTACATGATGCAATCTAATGCAGAACCGGACTCGGGACTACCATGAGGTGATCTCAAGTCCGGTTCTCGAGCACGGTATTAAACATTGTGTAGTGTAGATGCTAATCTTATTTATCACTTTTAAGCCAGTTAAAGGCAACTAATACGGTTTAAAGGCAAAGTGTGAATAGGGCCAAAGTGCTACCAGTACCTCATTCTGTGCGATTTTCAATTTCAAACTAACTAACACACCAAAACAAGAAGTAATTTGTACAGTACGTTTTCAATTAGGACCTTCTAACACATATAGAAAATGAAAGCAGGGGTTATTTGTCATTGACAACCACATCTGTAATCCAAATGAGTGTCTTTAATTTCCTTAGACTTCTTCACTGAGCATGTTCATATTTACTAACATAGATTGAGTTAACAACATATACTGATGGGAAACGTTTTCTATATTATATTCTGTACGATCAAGGAGAAACCCTCCTCCAACAAATGCACATATATATAGAAATGGTAATGATTACTTGCAAAGTCTTCTTTTTTAATAGACAACGTTGAACATCCCCACCCCCCCCCCCCCCCCCACACACACACACACACTCCATATTCTGATTCAAAATGAAAATGGCACAGAGCAGATGCCCAGCTCTTGTTCTCAAAGCACTTTAATTAGAGCAGGGCTTCTGAACCAAAGGACCACAAGAATACAAAGAAAAAAGAGCAATTAACGCTTGTGCAAGCCCCCTTCTATCCATCTGTCATATCGCAGGTGAAATGATGATAAAAGATCTCAGTCTCCACACACAAAAGACTGGGCCGTATGGAGACCCTTATGGTCTACCCCCACCCCTTTAAACTTCCCTATTTTCTACATCAAAACCTGTCTGGGAGCAATTATTTTGGGGTTAGTTGTGCATGCAGCATGTCTTTTTCTTTTTAGTTTCATTTTATGAAATACTAAAACAAGCAGTGCAAAAAATTGCACAACAAGGCTCATGGGAGAAATGGCTATTCATGTACAGTATTTCTTTTTTTGTGCTAGCTTCTTCTAACTATCCAATGTTTAAATCATGATGACGCTTGGCACCAATCCACCCAAAGGTCAAAATTGCATTATACCTCCTTCTGCAGAAAGCTGCTAAGGGCATGAGAACATTTTCAGCCATGCCAAATATAAGTCCGGTTTCTGAAGCAAAGAAACCAGACAAAACAGATAGGTGTATGATCATCAAGTAGATACACAGAGTACACAGCTCTGAAAATCGTAACTCTTACAAAACAGCCTCTTAATAATAATAGCAGTCTTGAGTGTGTCACATTCTTTAAGTAAGAGGATGTATCCATCACTAACGTTCTGTCTGTAACAAAATGGATGCAAATCTTTACATTTTGGAGCCCCATGGAAAACTGTGACAAAACTGTCACACAACTTATTTTTCATTTTTTGCTGTTATTCCGAAAGCTTTTTTAAAATGGTCAAAGAGCTAAAGTCTGATGTAATATTACACTTCAGTAACTTAAGTCTATAACACATTTTATTAAGCCAATAAGCTTTCCTCTTTATATCTCCTAATTAATGAGGCTCCCGCATGTCAATATTTTCACACTACTGGCACTATAAATATATAATCTGTTTAAGTTTGTGATTGAGAAGAAATGGTACCTCTATCACAGAGTTCAGCCTCTCAGCTGGGGATATCAGTCTGTCAAAATAGGTCTTAAGCCATACAGTAGTTAATATTAAACTTTTTCATTTTTTTTATTTAATAAAAATAGAACAATTATATAACATTTGCCATACGTAAATTCTGAGTAGGTGCCTATAGACATCTGGTTTCCCATTGATATAGTGAAGTGGAATCAGGTAAGATCTGTCTATATTCGATTATCAGAATGACAAGTATGCCATGCAGCAACTACTCATTAAAATGTTTTGCTGTAAAGCTATTAAATCTGCAACAGGGTCCAGTTCATAACAGATGAAGTATGAAACAAGATAAAATAATTTAAAAAAAAATAAAAAACCTTGACAAGATGACTCTTTGCACTTGAGAAACAGGGTGAGCTGTTTTTGATGTGATCTACAGGATGTTTCATAAATAATGAAAGTAACACCATGGCCGCCTCAAAATAGTGGGGTTAACACACCCTAGGAGATAGGTGGCAACATTAATGTATATAATATTTCTATTGGTTGAGAATTTTTTTTTTTTTAAACAGACTGTATTTGAAGTTAGTAAAATAAAGATTCCCAGTGTGGAGGTTTACATTCCAAAACTAAAATAGGAGACACAGCATAATAATAGACCAGTTACCAAGTATCTTATAATTAAACCAGCAACACCATGCAAGCAACAATCCCAACACAAGGCACCGGCTTCACAGATTGTTTGGTTTTATGACATAATTATAGACCATTTGAACAAAAATAAAACATTTTGCAGAAGCAAGTGTGTATGTACAGTAGTTTGCCAAAAAACAGTCTTAGCGATCAGCTTGGTAGCAATTGTTTCTTTCGATATTTTTCAGTTCTCACTTTTTACGTTCCTCCTCTGAACAGGCCCAGGCACAGTCGGCAGATGAAGTGATTTGGCAGAGAAGGTTATTACTCCTTCCCTGAGACCTAAAACACCCGTGCACACCAAACATTCATACATGTACATACCACAAACACAAAATCCATACAAACACAGGGGCGGGGTTTACCCGGTCACATATGCCCCCCTTGTGCGCAGCACACATGGCCTGAAAGGTCACATCCCTCCTAAAAGGCCCAGAAGTCTCAGTCCAGTTCCTGGCCCCTGACAAGAGCTACTAATGGGTCCACTGGCGGCCACAGCGTGAGGCCCTCCTCCATTAACAATGTTGTCAACGGCAATGCTGACATTGTCAAGGCTGGCTCCTCTAGCAAAGGCAAATTTGGCAGCAGAAATGCTGCCAGTGGCGACGCTAGCAGTGGCAATGCTGACAGCAGCAATCCTGGCAGAGGAATTACTACCAGTGGCAATACTGGCAATGATACTACTGGCAGCAGCAATGCTGGCAACTGAAATTCTGGCAGCGACAAGGTTGGCTCCTCCAGCAAAGACAAATTTGTCAGGGTAATGCTGCCCTCAGCACTGGAGACTATGGCAGTGGCAATAGCCACAGCACTGAAAAACCCCCAGGCGGTCCTCCTTCATGCTCCCCTCAGTGTCTCCTGTCATGTAGTTGACAGGGGTGCAGGTTATTCCGGCCGTGGCAACGCTGGCACTGGAGACAGCGGGGTTTCTCCCTGTGGCGCTGGAAGCTCAGGATTCTTTGCCTTCTTTTGGGGACGGACGCTCCTCCCCTTCTTCCTCTTCAAGGTCTTCTTCCTTGTCCAGCCCTTGGTCCATTTTCTTTCTATTTCGACCAAAAAAAAAACACACACACACACATGGATGGCTTGGCGGTGACGTCAGACCGGGAATTTTTGAATATTATTTGATTATTATTGTTTACAGGTTATTTATTTTAATTGTTAAATTTATTGTGAGAAGTCACTTTTTTACCTGAATAAAATACATTGAAAAAAAAATACACAAGAAGTCTGACACTAGTAACACCCATGCTGTTGACTTGATTGACAGGATTGTGGGACATTGATGTCAAGATGTGATGGTTTACAGGTATTTCAATCTTTTAAGCATAACTGTTATTGTTTGTTCTATTTATCCTCTATAACTGTTCAGATTATATACACTTTACATATTGTGATTGTTACGGAATTCTTAAAAAAAGGTACAATATAACACCAATTACAATACGAATATACTGCAAATACAGTTTCTGCTTAGGGGATAAATCTTCTGTTAAACCTGAGGCCTTTGTTAAATGTCTGTTTTGTAATGTATTGCAGTGGAAATAATGAAAAAAATAAAGTATTGTAATGTATTGTAGCAGTAATAATGAAAACACCAGGGAACCAGGGAAACTGCAATAGTATATTCAGCATGTACAAATACCAAACCACAGTTGTTTTTTTTTTTTTTTTGTTGTTTTTTTCAATCTTTCTGCTTGGGAATATTGAAATAAGCATTCAATTTGATTGAGAAGCAAGATTTGCAAAAGGTCAACTTATCTCCCCTACACATATGCAAGCAACAAGAAAAAGATTGCACTACTCAAACAATAAAAGCACAGATTGTATCATTTAAAAAAATAAAGTGTGTGTGTGTGTGTGTGTGTGTGTGTGTGTGTATGTATATATATATATATATATATATATAAACACACACACACACACACACATATATTTATATACACACACACACACACACACACACACACACACACACACACACACACAGTATATATATATATATATATATATATATATATATATATATATATATATATATATATATATATATAAAAAATACAAGACTGGTTTGTAATATAATGTTCAACATTTTGCCCCCATTCTGCCCCCATACGCTGCCTTTTTGTTCTCTTTTCAAGTCAGGGTCCTTTTATCATCAAATTTGGCATTGAAAGGGGGAGGTGAACAGTTCAATGCTATTCGCTTGAACCAAGCTCAAGTGCAATCAGATGTAGCAGAGGTTATTTTTTCCAAAGCCTCATCTAAGGTCACATTAAAATGTAAAAGGGCTCTTCTTTTTATTTCTCAGGCTGTACAGAGAAAAGAGGTGAGGTTAGAGAAGGGAGGTTCAGGCTCAGAGCCTGGGAGTTTTGGCAATGACCATAGGCTGAAGACAAAGACAAAAGCAATGCCAGGCCTTTTCAATTCAAAGCAAGAGATCTAAGGTTTCAGTTCAGTTTGCCCCTCAGGCATGGATGCTGGCACCACAGGCTTTGTAAACCTTTGGAACAGGTCAGACCAGCTTTTTTCATGGCTGTCTTAACCCCTTTGTGCCTACGAGGACCAAATGTCCATTAGATATTTTTTTTGTTTTGTTTTTTCCTCACAGGAGACACATTCATTTACCATGTTTCTGAATTATGACACCTGCCATTAGACAGCCCCTCGAAGACAATTGCAAGATTTCACTGACAAATTTTATTTGTATTACTAGTTACATCTCAGGCACTTTGCCATCTCTTTCAGACACCATTAAAAGTATATAATTTCATCCAGAAACCAGAGGTATCATTTGTAACAAGTGACTCATATCACACAAGTACAGTCAAATCCACAACTGTGCAGTTATGCCATTTACATAAGTGTACTAAAATCTTGGTACAAGACTTTTTATCTTAACTTTAAAAGAACAGTCCTACTAGCAGGCAGTTTGCACTGTGTCTGGGTTTCTGACTGCATCATCAATTCCACATTTTTAAATCCATTGATGGAAATGTCTGATCTACTTTTAATGTTTTCAAACAAATTGGCTTCATCACTGCCACTCTCATCTCCACTTTGATATCTGACACATAGTTTCTCTTGTCCAGCACTTCTTTAATCTGTTCTGTATAACAGTCTGACAGATGACGGATCACTATGAGTACTGTATGCAACCCTCTGATTGGTGGAAGTATTATTGGTGAGCCAATCAAAGTAGCCAATAAAGCCAAATAAAGTATCCGGCCATTATACGATGTAGCCTAGGTTAAAATGTGTGCTGTAATTTAAATAAATACAAAAATTAAAAAATTTATTATTTTTGGGACCCATGCCCACCCCCCCCCCCCCCACCCCCCCCCCCCCCCAGGATACAGACCATGGGTAAATACGTGTATAACAATGTTGTTTACAAATAATCTATAGATTCTTTAATTTAAAATTTTATTTTTAATTATGAATTAATTAATAAACTTTAATTAATTAATAATTAATTGATTAATCAAATCAAATTAATTAGTTAGTTTAATAGCCTTACAAATTGCAGGGGGTAATCAATCTGCTCTTCCCATCCTTACAGCTATACTTCTTATTATACCAATGCAATGTGGAGAATGTTGGCAGTCATTACACCCTGCAGCTGGGCTGCTACATCAAATATAGTAAGCTGCTCTCCTCTAAAGACAGCATAAAAGTATTTATGGGTCGGCATTTAGCAAGAGTGCCACAGCAAACCCAAAGCTAAGCTGTTATTATTATCTGGCCCAAATAGGCATTACAGAAAAGCAGACCCTGTGAACACGCAGCTGTCCCACACAACTGAACGGCAACAGCAGGAGCAGCTGCCATGTTTGAGGGATTTTCACCCTTTTAATTTAATTTAATATTTCATGAACAGTTCCTTTTTTATTTTTTTTGGGACTATCCTATTATTCACTGGATAGAGACTGCATCAGTGGCAATGTCTGTCACTGTGAACTGATAAAACCATGATTGGATGAAATCTCTTGGATTTAAAACACAACCTCTTCAAACAACCTTATTTCTCGGCAGTGGGACATATAATTTAACTCTGACCTAAGGTGACCCCTTACTACAACATGCACCTCCAAGATTACAACAGGAGACAAAACAAGCACAATCATAGACTCCTCCACAACTGGTATCTCTGTCTGTGCAATGAGGCTGGCATTGAAGGATGGGAGGTGTGTCCAAAACAGTAACCACTCTACTCTTCACTCAAGAAAAATCTGTGTGCTGGACTCACTTGAAATCTGTTCACTTTCGTGATATGTGATATGAAATGATCTAGTAATGCATTCCCCAAAGAGGCAGCTAAATGTTCCAGTGTTGCTGTTGTATCTCACTTCTACAAAATGCATGCAATGTTTTATTGCAAAAAGCTGAACATTACCCATGCATTATGATTTTTAAAGTATTGGCATCTCAGTCCATTGAAGAACCAAGGGCTTGAGCGTATCAGAGACAATTGTCTTGCACTTAATTAAAGAGTCAAGCATTAGGTATATGTCTTATTCTGAGGTCAGTCTGCAGCACAGCAGGGCCATAGAGATTGCAGACCATTTTTCTTTTCCTTTAAGGAACTTGCTATGTCTTCTGTTAAGTGGTAGTGTTTTCTAAGCAAGAATCGTATTAGAAACACATTTAAATAAAATGTTAACGAAAAATATATCAGCCGTAATTATTGGGGGGGGGGGTTGCTTTTAAAAGCTTGATTCACATAAAAATCTGAACTTTCTAGAACTTAGCATGATGAGAACTTTGATGTTTGATTGGCAATACGATTACACCGTGTAACAATTTTTTTTTTTTTTTTTTTTTTGTTCCTGGGTAGTAAGTGTTATTTCCTAATTGCTTATGCCTCAAAAGTATAGAAAATGGCTATTATTCCCCACAAACTTTGCTTTTGTGACCAGGACAGTGATATTTTGAAATGTACCTATTTTCCAGAACATTCCAGATAGATTCAGTGCTGAGTAAACTTGGAGTAACTTCTAGAACTTTCTAGAACTTTCCAGTAATATAAATAGTAGTATAAGTACAGGGGCCTTAAGCCCACCAGTTCAGTTTAGTTCCAGCTGCCTAAGTGGATACATATCTGCATTTTTCTGAGATGGCATCAAAAGGCTGCAAGCATCTGGCAGACGCATTTTGCTATGTCTGCGGCCAATTTATCAAGACAAGAGCGAAAAAGTGCTCCGTGGAAGCATCTGCTAAGATGTGTGAGGCCTACAAGGCATATTTCGGCATGCCTGTCGGGGATCAAGACAAACCCTGGGCACCTCATTTCACCTGCGAGCACTGCAAAAAAATCTCTGGAAGGTAAGATGGACAATTGTTGCTCGGAATTTTATTTATAAAATTTGTTTAAATTTTTAAAATTGTAAAAGTTTTTAATTTTAAAATGTTTTACAAATTTCAATGTTATTGAAAAAATATATCATATATGAAAAATGTTGCGAGAATCTCTTACACATTAGTCATGGGTGAAATAAATGTATTTTTGTAGGATGGTACAGAGGGGAAAAGAGATCCATGAAGTTCGCTATCCCAAGAATTTGGCGGGAACCCACTGACCACTCAAGCAACTGCTACTTCTGCATGGTGGACCCTTCCAAACGTCGGACTGGCAAGAATGCACCTGCTATCACGTATCCGGACCTTCCTTCATCCATCGCCCCGGTACCACACTGCCATGAGCTCCCCGTACCCACTCCTCCGGAGAGAGAGCAGCCGTCTTTAGAAGAGAGTAGCATGTCAGAGAGCGAGGAAGACGTTGTAGATCCAGATGACAATTTCAGAGGTGGAGCTGAGGAGAGAAACCCATACTACCCCAACCAAAAAGACCTCAACGACTTGATTAGAGATCTTGGTCTCACCAAGTCCAATGCCGAGCTTTTGACGTCTAGGCTCAAGCAATGGAACTTGTTGGATGAAAGTGTGCAAGTCGCAGATCAGAGGAAGCGTCACCAACCTTTTTCCAGCTTCTTCACCCGTCAAGATTGGCTCTGCTTCTGCCACAATGTGACCAGTCTGTTCGAGGTAATCGGAATCGCCTGTAACCAAAATGAGTGGCGCCTCTTCATTGACAGCTCGTCCAGGAGCCTCAAAGCCGTGCTGCTCCATAATGGTAACAAGTACCCGTCTCTTCCCCTGGCTCATTCGGTGCACCTCAAAGAGGATTACAACAGCATCAAGACCTTGCTGGATGCCTTGAAGTATGATGAGTACGGCTGGGAGGTCATAGGAGACTTCAAAATGGTGGCATTCCTGATGGGTCTCCAAGGCGGTTTTACCAAGTTTCCCTGCTATCTTTGCCTTTGGGACAGCAGGGACACCAAGGCGCACTACCACAGGCGGGACTGGCCACAGCGGACCGAGTTCTCTGTGGGGAGGAACAACGTCAAATGGGAGCCACTGGTGGAACCCCAGAAGGTGCTAATGCCACCATTGCACATCAAATTGGGCCTTATGAAACAATCTGTCAGAGCTCTAGATAAGGAGTCGGCAGCCTTCAAGTACCTTCAAGACTTCTTCCCTAAGCTGTCTGAGACAAAGGTCAAAGCCGGTGTCTTCGTCGGACCACAGATAAAGAAGATCCTGGAGTGCAATGAATTCCCCAAGAAGCTCACTAGTAAGGAGAAAGCGGCTTGGAACAGCTTTGTCGCAGTGGTTCGGGGCTTCCTGGGCAATCACAAGGTCAAAAACTATGTGGAGCTTGTTGAGACTCTGGTGAAGAAATACAGCACAATGGGCTGTAGGATGTCCCTCAAAGTCCATATCCTTGATGCTCATCTTGATAAATTCAAGGAGAACACTGGAGCGTACTCGTAGGAGCAAGGCGAGTGCTTCCACCAGGATATACTGGACTTTGAACGCCGCTACCAAGGACAGTATAACAGAACATGATGGGAGACTACATTTGGGGGCTGATTCGTGAAAGTGATTTACAGTATAATCGTAAATCTCGAAAAACTACTCACTTCTGTATCTTTTGTAGTCATTTTTGTATTACTTTAGTATAAATACGTGTTAATTTGGATTCATGTTGTTTTTTTCTGACTTTATGTGAACGAAAAGATACAAATTCATCCGTTTTCTCAGTGAAAATAGGTAAATTTCAAAATATCACTGTCTTGGTCACAAAAGCAAAGTTTGTGGGGAATAATGGCCATTTTCTATACTTTTGAGGCATAAGCAATTAGGAAATAACACTTACTACCCAGGAACAAAAATTGTGTTACGTAGTGTTATATACAGTGTTAATATAAGCAATTACCTTAACTAAACTTTAAAGACAAAAGGCCACTTCACTAATAGAGTATACTGGTAAGAAATAGCTGTGTTTTATCTAAACTGTCACTCCCAGCTCCAGACACTTCTGTCCAGAGCTGCTGTAGGGAAGGTGATGGTGTACAGACCTTCACCTCAGGCTAACACTGGGTAATGACAGGAGATTAAAATTGAGGCAAAGGGATTCCTTAATTGCAAATTAATTTTAAAACAGTTTTTAGGATATGTAATGATGCAACCCAAAAATTAGTTGACTGTGGTGTTCGTTTAGGCAATAATGACCACAGTACAGTAACTGAGGCTTTCTTTATTTTTGGATTGTTTTTGAGGTCCATTACAGAATTAGATAAACCACTTTAATTTTTCTAAAAACACAGTGTCACGCTTTAAGTGCTAATCAAAACTCACAATTTGGTTACAAGCCATTATTTTAACCTAGGTCCACAAGAACACGCTCCTGGACACTGATTCATTCCTCAGTAAAGTACCAGCAAATGAAACCTTGTGTGTCATCACAAGACTGTTAACCTTAACCTTAACCTTACAGGAGAAATGTTTTAAGTAAATCTCCAGTAGAGTTCTGAAGAGAAAATGCTGTGCTGTTGAATATCTAGTACTGCTGTACCTGATTATTTGGTAGTGCGCTATTTTGTTTGGCTAAGGCCCTTGGTCCATCATCTATGTTTTTCAGTGTTGGATATATATGGTGAAAACAGTCCTACAAAGAAAATGTAATAAATAATATGTTATAGAAAACATAATTTTTGGGTGGTTGTTTTATATTACAATATTCCACAGTTTACTTTTTAGCTAAAATGGTTAATCAGCATGGTTTCAGTTGCTGGTGTCAAACACATGTTTTCTTGAAACCTCTGTGTTACTCTGTCTGAGTGATCTGATTGCATCTTTAAAACCAGTTTAGAAAATTAGCATCAACATGTGTCAAAATGAAAAGAAAACTGGATCCGGAAACTTAGAAAAAGAGGTTCTGCTCATTATAAAGGACAAAAGCTTACACTGTCTGAAACCCAGTTAGGTTTGTTCTATGTGAAATCTTACTTCAGCACAGCAGTGTGTGCGGCCACTTTTAAATACTGTACCAAATATTCAATCTAATATTTCGAGGAGATAGCTATTGGCTGATCCAGCATTGCCTAAATGAGTAGATCCTCTTAGACTAAAGGGAAAATGAATAGTGATTGGCATTTGTATGTATTTTCTGCAAGACAGGGTTATGCCTATCAAGGCCATCTGGTACTAATAGAACATCAATTGATGTGAATAGGAACAGAGACCAATTTGTTTTCTCACTAGGGGGCTTGAAGCTGACTGGAGTGTCCCCCTTAGCAGCACAGGAACAAAATAGGTCCCTGCACTCTGAGCTGGATGGCACTAACATGACTGTGGGGAAGCCTGAGGCTGCTGATGTCCTGCCATCCAAGTTATGACAGACAAGTGGATGAAGGCTATAGTTATGAAATGTGCTGCTGTACAAAATGCCTGAACTCATGTCTCTTGTTAAAAGTATGATTGTTTGAGTACTACTGCTAAAATATGTGATATGTGTGTGTGTAGTGAGGGGGGGGGGGGGTAAGCATAAACCCATTGTGCTCTTACTTTATATCATGGTCTAAAATACTGTATTATTACAGTATTATTTAATATGCCTGATATAATATGTGAAAATATTAAGTTGCTAATCAAATGCATCATTTGTTAGTGATTTTACCAGACAAATTAAAGGATTATCTACATAGAAGCCTCATTTTTTGTTTCTTTTAATAAACCTAATGTTTGATTTCTCACTGGATAATGGTACTTTTTTTTTTCTTTTAATAGATTCATTACTGACACATGAAAGAGATGCTGTATGTTTAAGCACTGATAAAATATGACAAAGGATCTTTTACTTCAGACCTTTTTGACTTGGCTCCAGAAAATCTTTTTTTATTTATTTTTTAAAGAAATAATAGCTGCCCGGTTATATAAATCCCACCCCGAACCACGGTAGCGACTTTGTCTTAATTACCTCAGGACGAGCGAGTAGCCTCTAAAGCAATCATCTTTGTTAAAACAGCCGTTATCTCCTTCAGTAGGGTCCATTAATAAAACATGGCCAAGATTACAATGTCATGTTCCTGAGGACTCCAGCCCCCGAGAGTTGATCGCAACAGAAAGCACCAAAACATCCCAGAGCGATGTAACATGGAGAAAAGAGGCTTTCTTTTTTTTTATCAGCTGCAAACCAGTCAAGCCTGGATGATTTATCACGGACCGATTATAATATTGAAAGATGTAAATAACTTTTTCAGTGGTTCAAGATAGGATGTTCACCACATAGGTCAACTGATTATGTTATTACATATTTAGGTTTTTAGAATGTGGATTTTAATATCCAAAAAACACAACAGACAGATTAGTGGCTTTTTAAATAACAGTTATTAAAAAAAGCTGTTTAGTCTGAAGGTACCGGAAGGAATCTCCTATTAAGTGTACTGTATAAGGTGAGTCTATGATAAAAAAAAAAAGTGTGAATTGCTATGAAACTTTCATTAGGCTTATTCAGTGCTTGAATAAGGTTTCATTTTAAAATAGGCAATATTAAATTAAATCATGTTCTTACCACTCGTCTTATTTTGCCATTAGTGGCCGAATTCAGATACGATCTCTTGGCTTAATACAAGCAGATTCACAATCACATCCAATCAAGGGAAAGTAGGCACAGCAATCTAGATCTGTTTTGAAAATGGCTGCTCCAAACACAAAGTACTGTAGTAAAATGGATCACTAAGCAAGCAATGAACAAAGCCCTTTCTATTGTTTTTCAACCCTTACAGCTAATGCTTTTTTTTTTTTTTCCTGTGACAGGATGAAAAAAGAATGTGTAATGCATCTTTGTATCTACAATGTAGTGGATAATTTAGAATAAAAATTTCTCCCTATTTCACTTTTTCCATTTCTAAAGCTTAACTTCATTGTCTCAAACCTTTCTTTCATCTTAAGACAAAGATTTATGTAAATCTTCAGTCCCTGCGTTAATGCGGGGAACTGTGCGAGAAATAGCATTTCTAAATCGTGGTATTGTTGTTGAAAATGACAAGGCAGCCTTTTAATCCCACAATGCGATCATCCAAATGTGTCATAATGCTGTGTGTAGGCAGGCAAATCTGAATATCAAAAAGGCACTGTGCACCTCAGGAGCAGTTGTATTTCTTCAGAGTGCAGTTTTAAAGAACTTACCCTTTTGTCACTTAAAAAATATATATATATAAATATGAGGATTGATTGATTTCAGCTGTTTGTAGTTGTCAAGAGAAAAAAAAAAAGTACCGCCAGCCTTTTCTAAGGCCCTATTTAAAGCAAAAAACATTGTTTTCTCATTAATAGGGTTCTTCGTGTATTCATGAAATAAAACAAGGATGATGAAATGCTGTGTGTTTTTGTGCAGTGTGTCTGTGTGTGTGTTTTCATTTCCCTCTCACCCACTTGGAGAGGTAAAACAACAGCTCCAAACCACAGTTAGTAGTATAGCAAGACAGTTAATATTGAAAAATCTTCCCCAGTCAAGCAAGGGGATCTGACTTGAACGTTATGTCTCATTCTTAAAAAATCTCAAACTGACTCGTGACACGCATCAATGCATTCACGGATACACACTATTGTGTAGAATAGACTGTCCCTCACATTAACCATTAGGACAATTGCGGAACCTTTACAGAAAGAGTGGGCTTTGACCACTTATAATAACGCACGTGGCACAACCATACCAAATCGATAGGATAAGGACATGACTGCATAACAATAATGATATTAATTATAATAATGGTCTTGGGAATCCCGATTTGCTATGACACCCTCAATGAGTGTGCCCATTGAGACTTTCACTCTGTTATTTTAATTAAGTGCAGTCCCCTCTTAACACATCTTTTGTTCTGCAGCGTCTTTGTGAACTGTATTACTGTCTCTCATTTATGGTCTTGCGCAAATTCTTGTCTATTGGCAAGACTATTTAAAATATTACTTGAGATGTGTCAGGTTATGTGACTAAGCAAGTTTCCTTCTCAGATAATTTCTGTTTGCACTTCCTCTAAGACCTTTGACCTTGAGGTACTCAAATTGCATCTTCATTGTATCCTACAGTCTTTGAATAGCATCTAAGCACTGTACCTTTCTTATTTTGGTGTCACCTTCTTATGTTGCTTTTCATGTTGTTATGAGGGTTGTTTTTTTAATAACTCAAATATGGACGTTGTTTTTAATGTTTTTTGGACAAAGAACATACTAAATAGGTTATTAATTTAGAGTAATCTCTCTTCTGTACAGTTTAATTTCAGTTTTCAGTAAGTTCTGTACTGTTATTACTATTTGCCCTTTTCACCATTTCTAATTGCTGTTACTGGATTACATTTTAAGGAATTACTAAATTGTGGTTTAAGTGCATTTTTTAAATTAAATTAAACTTTTAACGTATAGTGCAAATTTAGTTAAGTGTCTTTTTTTAACAAAAGCTTTATTTGCTTGGTTTGTAGAAATGATTATCAAACACATTTAAATTACATTTTTAAAATGACATGTAAATACAAAAATAAATTATAACCTGTGTGGGAGAATAAGCGTCCCTAGATCATGGAAATGTGTATTTGTCATACATGACCTTGAATCTATGATGAAATGAGATAAGAGTTATGCTGAAGCTTTAAAAACATATAATAAGAATAATTACTTCACAAAGTGTCTGGAGGAGAAATAAACTAATATTTAATTCTTAAGGTTTGTGTTCTAAAACTGTCAATGCTTTGCAGCTTTTAAGAAACAGACAAGACTGGCTAAGTTTGATCAGAAAGTTTAATGTCCAAGTTATTTTTGTAGCACTTGAAACTGAAAATAAACACTGTGGAGGTTTTTTTTTTTTTTTTTTTGTAAAGATTATAAAAATGAAAAGGACAGACATTGGTAAACCAAATTATGTGACGTACAAAATGAAATAAAGCGAGAGCAAAAGAGAAAATCATATTCAAAAAGCCACAATGAAATGACTGGCGGCCATCTGAATAATTAAAAACAAAAACAAACAAAAAAAAATGATAAAGCTGCTCTGCTGTTTAAACAAAATACACATATCAAGAATAATAAATAGTTCAAAACATATAGCAAAAAAAAAACTGTGATTACAAGAATTGTAAAAATTAAAAAAATCGTGTCACTTTGCAAATGCAAAGGTTTTGCTTTGCAGTTGTACAAACAATGAGAGCACCATTAACTGAGATTATTGAATTGTCTATGATCACACAAAGCATGACAAAGGATGAAAGCCTGAACTTGGACCTTTTGATATCTGTAATTTCATGTAAACTTACATGTGCAAAGTAACAGCTTCCATGTGGGATTGCATGTGCTGGGACAATAGGAACATGTTAAACGAAGGGCTAAAACAAGACTGTAGGGATGCCATGCATTTTGTGTTCTTATGGATCCCTCTTTTCATTTGAATCTTTTTTCATAATAGCAGTCTAGCTGAAACAAGACTTCCCCACAGCTAAGCTTCTAGTGCCATTTAACTAGTCTGTGAGTTTCAGTGGAATGCATAGAGGAGATGCATGTCAATTTTTTTCTCCCATGCTGAGATAATCCTCCCTGCAGGGCACTTCAAAGAGAAGGGTAGTCGAAGATATGGTTAATTACAGAATCTCCTTGCAACTGATGCCAAATCAAGACTTACCAACAGAACGATTGAATTTGGTCTAGCCAAGACTAATTGTGGGCCCTGGCCTAATTTCGCTTTTTGGTTTCCTATGATCGCAGACAAGAAATATGCCAGTAAACCCATGTGTTTTTATATAAAGTACCTTTTTGCAGCACTAACGGTTTAGAAAAGAGTAAATTAGAAGTATCTAACTTCAGCACAACTTTTGGGAAAGTACCTTATGGTGTCTGATCATGTTTGGGTTAAAATATTGAAGTGATTGCATATCTGATCAAGCAGTACTGTAAATGGCTCTGAAAGTGTGGCCCCTCAGGCCCAATTTAGTTTGAAAATCCAGCAGGCCGGTATGCACCTGTAGGTAACTACTGCTTACCTTTCCACCCAGGAGTCATTCCAGATTTTATAATGATTGGGCCCGACTAAAACCCATATGTTTAAATATCCTGAGAATGTTACTTACAATGCATTTGTAAAGGCAAGCTATTAACTGTTGTGCCACAAAACACAAGTGCAAATTGCAGTTTAAAATCCATGCACACCTGACTCCTTTCTTATGCATTTATATATGCAACTCTTTCACTGGGACAAAGCCAAGCATTAAAACATTACAGGATACATACAAACTTAAAAAGGATTGTATTTAATTTTTATCAAAGGAGTTAACATTGTTATCCTTGCATCAGTGATTGGGTTTCAAGCAGCCTTGTAAAATGGTGGTGATTATAATGAATTTCATTTCTGATAAAGGGTGACACAGTGTGATATCCTTTGGAGCTCTGCAGAATGTTTAATTCTAGCGAGTGGTTAGTACCTGTAAACTGGAACCTGCAAGTAGGAATTACAATATGCAAGTCAATCTAATAAACCTATTTCTTCGTGTGTTCATTTTGATTTTACTTTTGCTTAATATAGGGAGTTGGATTATGTCAAGTTGACCGAATGCTTCTCAAATTGAGTTGCATAAACCATGACAGTAACAATAAACTGTGTTAAAAGTGTGCAAACCAAGACGATTGCGACTTTATCAGTCAATGAAATCATTGGTACTTTATGCAACACGTTTCCAGTTGTTGTCTAGTAAGTGTTCCAAGTGTTAATAAGAGCTAAGCTGTTACTCCTGTGTGCACCTTTCATGGTTAGCTTTGAAATGACAGGAAGCACACTTGTATTAATGGTTTAATGATTGTAGTGTTAGTGAGAGACCGCAATAACTGCTACTTCTCAGTTGAGAGAGGTAATGTTAAGTGAAGACACCTGCAGTTCCCGTATTGCTCAGGTTGCAAGCTTTAAGAGGCACAGATGCACATCCAGAGCAAAGCAAAATCTGTCAATATAACCAAATAAAATAATGCAGAATAATTATTACAGATTTGCTACTGAAAGTTGACCTAAAAAATATAATTATTCAAGAATATAATACAAGCAGAAAAAAATATATATATAAAAATTATTTTAGCGATCTGTGCAAATTTGTTCTAAATAAAGGATGGGTGTCAACAAGATTGTGACCAGATTTTGCCTACAAAATATTGAACAGTAAAGCTTTAGGGTTTGAAGTGAATTTTGAGATACCAGATGTGTGACCATATGTGAAAAGGACCATTTTGGAAAGCATTGTGAGGACTGAAACTACATTTTAGATAGGGTGCCAACACTGACCTAAATGAAACATACTGCAGCATGAGGACTGTTTTGATATTACTACTGGAGGAAGTCAAACCTCACACATTTATTTTTTTTTCTTCACAATAATAACTTTTGCCTCATGGTCACGGGTGGAAAATAAAACTGTAGTATCTCAAACTTCAGTTTGTGCATTACCTTTTAAGTTCATATTTTGACAATATTCAGAGTTTATTTTGAAAGACGAAATCCAGGTGCTGTCAAAAAACAACAGTTGAAAACATGAGAAGAGAAATATATTAGTATCAATAAATGGTGTTAGAATGGAGTGTGGACAGTTGGTAAGTCATGTGAATTTATTTTTTGCTGTTTTCATTGAAATTGAATAAAGAAAAAGATTCCACAAATACCAGTTGGAGTCCTTATATGACGTTTACTATATTGACTGAAAATAGGCTGAACTGGCCTCAGAACACGTCTGCCGCTTGAAATGACATCATAGACAACACAAGCCTATAGAATCAGTTTATGTATTTAAATAAAGTGACATCACACACAGTATGCATAACATCCCTACTCATAACACCCCCCCCCCCTCCGCTCCCCTCCCCTTGACCAGTTGGAGTCCTTATTGACGTTTACTATTATGACTGAAAATAGGCTGAACTGGCCTCAGAACACGTCTGCCGCTTGAAATGACATCATAGACAACACAAGCCTATAGAATCAGTTTATGTATTTAAATAAAGTGACATCACACACAGTATGCATAACATCCCTACTCATAACACCCCCCCCCCCTCCGCTCCCCTCCCCTTGAACATTATGACATATCAAAAGGTACAGATTTTCATCCCAACCCTGTATAATTATTAAATACAAACATTAAGAAAAAATAATGGAATGTCAAATAAGGAGTGAACAGCAGCAAAGCACTTTTATTCAAAGGACTGGCAAGACCTGCATACCAAAGTTGTCTCGTTCTGACTAGGAGGTGAGAGCTTCTAATGCTAGGACGTTCCCAAGCACGATAGGGTAGTTATAAAGTTTAACAGGCACAAGCAACCAGCAGTAACTGGTTGCTTCTGCTTAATGTTGATACTTAAATTCTCAGTGTCTGGCAAAAAGCATTGTCAACAGGAAGCAGCTCTTAACAAGTATGAACAATTTGATTTATAAAAATACAGTCAAATTGGGCCACCGCAAGTTAATGCACAGAAATTGTAAATTGTAGCAATTTCTTTTTTTTCTTCAGAGAATTAATATGAATTAAATTTATGGTCAGATTATGAAGCATTAAGTGCCACCATGGGTACAAATTTAATAGGTACAAATTTAAGGTTTAATGGGTACAAATAACAAATAACTGCAACAGTGCATAGCAAATTCCCAGGTCCCTGTTTTCCTGTTTTAACTGGAATCCACATACACAGCCCACTAGTTTTGACAGTTGATCATGATGTGATATTAATAACTATAGACAAGAGCATACCAGCTTTGTGCTCTGTATTTGGGGCAGGTGGCTTTAAACTCAGGTCTGTCTTTTACACCTAGAAAGGTTAAGGGTAGGCCCAAAAAGCAAAAGTTGCTTCCAGTACCTGTCAGAACACAACCAAAAACAGGGCAATCATAAAAAATATTTACAACCAAAATACTAGTAAACAAAACATTTACTTTTGCATTTTTTTTTGTAGCCAAAAGGCTGTCAAACAACCTTTTGAACCCATCTGTACAATAGGATTCATTTAAGCATACAAATTATTATTATTATTATTATTATTATTATTATTATTATTATTATTATTATTATTACTTTTGCAATATTTTATCCTGCCAAATTAAAAAAATATATTATGGCAGCTTGTTATAATTGTTTTTCTTTTCAATTAACTACCCAAAAATGAGTAAAGGTACTTTGAATACCTTTTTCACAAAGGATGAGCATACAATTTAAAAAATACAAGCTCCAGTAAAAAGACAGCAAGTGCCTACACAAGTATTTTAAACCAGCCATTAAGAATATCCATTCCATAAGAAGAAAAATAAGTACAGTTCAGGAATATGATTAATTTCCTGCAAAGCAATAACAATACGCAATATTTTCTAATAGGGATTTTTCTACATTGTGTAGCTGGTCACCTTGCCCATTGCCCCCCCCACCCCCCACCCCCATTTTGTTTACAATTCTGGATTTTTTTTTACACCCAAGGCAGAATAAAAGTTTTACTAAAACTCAAGACTACTGTTACAGTGACAAAAAACATTTTAATAGACCCACCATTTAAATTTGACTGGAAAATAAAAAATAAAAAAGTTTTGTTTTTTTTTGTTTTTTGTTTTTTTTTTTCTTTCTTCCTGTTTTTGTAAAATGCCCAGGCATTCTCCAATATTACAAATACTGGTATACTTTTACAGTAAACAAGAAAAATTGTAATATTTATTTATATATATTTACTAAAACCCCGTCACCAAAAAAACAAGATACACATTGCCACTATGGCATTCAGAGAAACTTTATAAGCAAACTCAGAAAAAAAATACTTGATCATTTAAAACACACATATACAGACGTTTTTGTTTTTTTTTAACCTTGTACTTGTTTCAATACTGTAAACGTATTTTTAGAGAGTGCACTAAATTCTTTTTTTTTTAAGTTTCTGTTGTTCCTGATTTTTGTCCAGTCTCTTCCTTGACTATCTGTGGTATTACAATTCACTCCGGCGTTTTCTACTGAGGGATGCAGTCTTGTCCTGAAGTGAAGATTATATATATATATATGTGTGTGTGTGTGTGTGTGTGTGTGTGTGTGTATGTGTATATAGATATACAGAGATGTAGAGAGAGAGAGAGAGAGAGAGAGAAAAGTTGCGCTGGGTACTTCTACTTATTTGTAAATTTATCTTTTTTTTTCTTTTATCATATCTTGCCTGATATTCTGATTCATGAAAACTAGGATTATGTCACCTAATTGATTTTTTTTTTTCTCAATCCTTTTGCGTCACAAAAGTATCAAGACATCAGATAGGAAGATCAGTATTCAAGGCACACTCACATCAAATTGAAAGGCAGCACAAAAACTGTTCCAATAAATTAATTTTAAATTTTATAGTGCCAGTATTGTGAATGCCATGCTTAGCAACACTGACACTTGAATCTCAGATGCTCCCTTGTACTTTGACCCTTTTACAAGGCCAAATAGATATATTAAATGTAATTTCTTGTTCAGAAGCCGTTGTTGTAATAACAAATTATAAAGTGCAGGTCAACTTAATAGAAACAATTTATTTCAATTATTTTGTAAATGATCATCAATTCAAAAAGTTGACTGGATTGGGAAAGCGCATTATTTAAAATAATGCAGTGTGGTGCACTAGGCAAGACGGTGCTTACTGACAATAGCTTTTTTTTTTTCAAAACTCAAATTCTGCTGTGCATTCGTTATGTGATAAAGTTGCTACTCCTTAGAATGTTCAACTACACATCATGGGAAGTCCTATATGAAAAAAAAGAAGAAAAAAATAGTCTTATTTTAAAGTAGGTGTTTCAATGAGATTTTCAGGTACTTCTACTGTGAGATTAACTGGTCTGGATAACTGGCATTGACTCGATTCAGCTGGGTTCTAACCTACTTAACCAGATAAGTGAGCTTCATAATCTTTTTCAGTGTGGCACTAATTTACCATATATATTTCAAAAGCATACACGCATCCTCTGTAGCGCGAGTCTGTACAGACCACTTCATTTGTTACACATAGGTATCTAAAAATCAATTCCTTTATAGGGGCTCTTCACAGAAATTTCCAACTGAAGATCATCTTAACCTACTATTACAGATTATGCTTGATTAAAATGCCATAAATTAGGTGTGTTGTTTATCTGGTTAATTAGGTGACATCACTGAATAAAGCTATTAAAGTTATTCTGACAAAATTACCCACCCCTATTCCAAAACTAGAACAGTATAAGCTGTGGTATCCATTGAAAACAATCATTTGTTAAGTTGGACTACATGTGATATATATATATATATTATATATATATATTATTATATTATAATATGATATATATATAATATATTAGTGTGTGTTAACACTGAGTACATGATTTGTAAAGATAAGTGGATCTATTTAAATTTGGAACTGCTTCAAGATAAATGATATAACTTACAAATTTTCTGAGATTTTTGCTGCTCAACTGAATGACCAGATATAAAATGATATGTCAAGCCATGAGTTTTAATAAGTGCTTGCAGTTTCAACAGTGTGAGAAGCGAGAATTCATAAAAATAACAAAGAGTGGACTTGGAAAATCCATGTACCGTATTAAACTATGCTTTCTAATTATTTTGAATAAGTGAACCACTAAAAATGGCTATTCAAGGATGAGTGTCAATAAGGACTTTTTTGGCTCATGGCTGGCATGAAAAAAGAAATGTCTGGAAAACTTGAAATAACTAACAATATGCCCCTCACAGAAAATAATGATAGCTAGACTACAGCACTGTACTTGATGAGGCAACCTGGACCTTTGGTTCCTACAGAACTTGTTTTTCTGTACCAAAAATGGCAGGCTTGAGCTGAGACATCATCTAGGCTATCCATGGTGGACAGCTTCCAATGTCAATTAAAACTTAGGCTGTGTTTTTTTTTTCCCAATGGAAATAAATGTTAAAGCCTAGCCAAGTTTAAAGTATAATGAAACGGAAAGAGCAGACAACAAACATCAAATGTTTACTTAATAGCCAGCCATGGGCCAAGAAAAAAAAGGCCTTACTGACACCTTTTTACTGAGCTATGGACCTTTCATGCAGATTCATAATCAGAGTAACTTTCTTAAGTGTTCCAATTGATGTGTTTTAATCAATGCCAAATGGTCATGTGAAACATACAGACACTCCAAGGTTCGGCTAATAGATCCAACTTACTTTAAATGGGATTTAATTTAAATGTAATGTACAAACTGTTAGAATTCTATCTACTGGGACTATTAATGTTAATATATAACAAGCAAATTCCTAATAATGTTGTTTTTTTCCTCTGGTACTTTGTACCTAAAAGCAGCTGCCTGTAACAGTTT
Source organism: Polyodon spathula (assembly GCF_017654505.1). Taxonomy (NCBI): domain Eukaryota; kingdom Metazoa; phylum Chordata; class Actinopteri; order Acipenseriformes; family Polyodontidae; genus Polyodon; species Polyodon spathula. Next base: position 6,765,753 of record NC_054545.1, read on the forward strand.
TTACAGTGTTTTTCTTTTATTAACTTAGGCATTTGTTTCTGGGAACCCTGCTATTTAATAGAAATAAAAAATAAAACTCCCCCTACCATTTTTACTGTCATTACTGACAGTCAGTGCTACATGTACAATGCCATTGTTAAAAATAGTAGGATGCTACAACATTATAGGATTGTTGTCTGCTCTTTTTTTCTGTAAAATGTAGCTTCTGTTTCACTTGTAAAAAATATGTAGATAATATTCAGCTTCTCCTCAAGAAATTACATATGTGTAGCTTAAATGTACAATTTGCTAGAAGCAGCGGCCCAAAAATATTATTAAAAGTAACAAGGATTTTCTATCTCGCTCAAAAAAAATAATAATCTCAGGATTTCCACTGGGTAAAACATAAAAAGACAACCCAGTAAGTAATAAAAATAATAATAATAATAATAATAATAATAATAATAAATAATAATAATAATAATAATAAAAAAAAAAATAAAAAATAAAAAAAAAAAAAAATGTACCTGCACATGCCAAAATTATTACAAAAATCCAATAAATACAGAAATTATTGCACAGTTAAAAGGCTCCATGTATGCTTTACTGCTTAAAATCACCCTCAGATAGACAGTTTAAAAAATTAAATGCCAAGTGAGGCAGTTTAGACCGGCTTTAATTTTTTTTCTCAGTTGGCAGTTGACAAAAAAACAAACAAAAAAAAAAAGATAAAAAACAATATCCAGCTAGCTTCTCGATTCCTTTCAAGAAGTGGAACGGAGGACATGGGGGGGGAGGGGGGGGGGGGGGGGGGCTTAGCTTCTCTCTGCTTGTTCAATTTTTACTTCGTTTGTCATCAAATGTTCTCCATGCCATTTTTTCATGTGTTTCTCAAGGGTACTGTACACGCTGAAGGGCATTTGGCAAATGTCGCAGCGGTACACTTCCTTACCAAGCTGGCCGTGCGTCTTCATGTGGCGGGTTAGCTTGCTACTCTGGGCACAGGCGTAGTTACACAGATCACACTTGTAGGGTCGCTCTCCCGTGTGACTGCGTCGATGGACTGTCAGGTTGCTGCAGTTCTTGAAGATCTTGCCGCAGTACTCGCAGGTATCGCTCCTCCGGCTCTCCTTGGAGCTGGGTCTGCCTGGTCTGGACCCACCTCCCAGATGAGGGGTGCTGCCACCACTCGCTGTCCCGCTGCGCCCTGAGAGACCCCCATCTAGCATGTCTCCAGGTGGTGTAGAGAAACGCAGACTGCCATTCTCTGACGAGTGCTCGGATGATGTGGCGAAGGGAGATTGTCTGGAATCTGTGAATCCAAGGAAAGGGTCCTTAATGAAGTGCCTTGAAGCTGCATAACCTACCAGCCACTGGGAGTATACGTTCTCTGAGGGGATCAGAGGCGCTGGTGGCAATTCCAGGTCCTTCTCTATCTTTATTCTCTTCGCTGATGAGTTGGACAAGCTGGGGCTTGTGATAGGGGTGGGCTTTCGAGGAAACAGACCTGAGAAAGAGTCACCTGATCCAAAGTTTCTACCATTCACAGTCCTTTCTTCCACATGGTGTATCTCCCCTGCCACTGAGTTTGAATCCCCTGTGTTTAGCTGGTCATCAGAACACCTTTTGGAGAAGGGGCCTCTTTTACGATTGTCTTCTAACAAGTCATTGTACTGTTGTATAGTGCTTAAACTCACATTTTCTACGATCTTGCCTAGAGAAAAGGACTTTTCATCTGGTGGGGGCTTAGAGCCATTTTCCCTATTGCGATAGAACTCAGAGTCCATGCTATAGTTTGACTCAGGTCTGCTCTCATTTTCCAGCTCTTCTTCTTCCTCCTCCTCCTCTTCCTCCTCATTGTCCTGCCCCATGGAAGCTTCACTTTCATTTCTGAACTCTCTGTGTTTGATCCCCTCACCAGTGATTTCACTGGTGCCGGGCTCAGGAGAACTAGTGGTAGAGAGTCCATCATCAGACCTTCCTGTCATTGAGCCAGACTTATGCATGTGCGTCTTCATGTGTCTCTTGAGTTTGCTGGCTTGGGAGCAGGCATGGTCACAAAGCTGGCACTTGTAGGGCTTTTCTCCTGTGTGACTTCGCCGGTGTACAACAAGGTTACTCTGAAACTTGAAAGTCTTTCCACAGAATTCACAGGACTTACTTTTTAACTGGGGCTGAGGAGATGTGGTATGGTTAGGGGCCATTGGTGGCAGTGGAGGGGTGCTCATGAAAGGTGATTTCGGGCTAGGTTGGAATGGGTTGAGTAGGCGGTGCATAGGGTTAGTGCGGCTTGGCGAAAGGGGTGGGGTGGAACTGCTGTTTCCTGCAAGTTCTCTGAGTCGTCTGGAAAAATCCATCGACTGGGACTCTATTGCCATTGGTGTCAGGCGCATAACTCTTTCGAAGGCACTGGGATGTTGGGAGATCAAGCCCATTTCCTCGGCACTAAGGTGTTCCAGGCGGTGTGGGTCCAAATGATGGCGGGGTGGAGGGCTGATAAAAGGGGGAGTGTTCGGAAGACGGCTTTCCAGAAAGCTTGGCGGCTCTCGAAGCACAGGTCCAGTCATTCGAAGTAGATGGAAGGGGTTGCTCTCTCCAAGGAAACTGGTTAGAGGGGAATTGGGTACAGGTTCAGATCCCATTGGTGGAGGAATGGTGATCCTTGGAGTCAAGGAACTGCTGGAGGGATTTGTCTCCAGGTAGATGCGAATTCCATGTGTGTTCTGAGCATGCTGGAGAAGGAACCAGGCGCTGTTAAAGGGCTGCTTGCAAGTTGTGCAAATATAGCTTGAAGGTTCATCTCTACCTGTAATGAAATTGAAAAGAATGTCAATTATTGTGTATTAAATCACTTTCGTCTAAAACCTGTTTTAATTGTCTTAATTTAGAAATAAATAATGTTAATCACTTTTTATTGATTTACCACATTACTTAATTTTCTTAGAGTAAAACACATTTGTAAATAAAAAAATGCTACTGTATGTAGAGCAGTGGTTTTGGTGTTTATTTATTAAAGATGTCACTGATAAATATCACTCATTTATCAGTTAATCACATTAGTTGAAGCTTATTCAATAACTTATTTCAATTGCAAACTACCATACACTCAAGAAATAAATAGTAGATCCCTGTATGAAATAACTGTAGATCAGTAGCTGATAAAATAAATATTGATCCTGTGATGCAACAACTGCTTTTTCAGTGTTACTGTAATTCTAGACACTTTCTGCTTATTTTGCACAATATTCTGTATCAATATTTAAGAATGACTGTAGTGCAATACATATTTCAAGTTATCAAAGTTTCTAATATAGAGAAGTTGTTATTTCAGGAGTTGTTAGGTTACTCTTGGGAAAACCTAATTTTGAGGAAAGTTGCACATTTTGTTTTATTCAGAAGTTCAATGTTTTCCATGTTGTACTTCTGATCAAACATGTATGTGAACTACAATAATGCAAATTCACAATTACAGCACAAGAATTTCGTGGGTACAAAGTTGTGGCACTTGCTGAATAATACTGATGTGTATACATAACTGTTAAGACTCAATGAAATGTGTAGAGTGTATCTTTGGAAAGTAAATAATACATACTGCAATTTGTTACCTATTTATATAAATAACACTATTGCATACATGATTGAAACAGTATTTAACTGTTCTCTTTATAACCAAATTGGTAATGCCCAATGAAAGTAATTATAATAACCAAACCATCCCTACTGTACATAACTCCATCCAGCCCCCCACCTTCCAAAAACACTAACAACATAAAAAAGAATGGATAGCGCAATTCTACTTTCTATTTAACTGTATTTAATTTGGGTTGCAGAATGTCATTTTTAAATATCTTGTTTAAAAAACCCAGCTGCAAATGTGTTTTAAAAGTATTTAGTATTTTCATCATCAAACTGAGCAGATCAGATGGTACAAGCTATTTTACAAAACAAACAAGGGTTACTCTTTTCCAAATGTTTAGCTTCATATGTCTTTTTTCCGCTCTTCACCACAACATACATGTTGTTTTGCTGTGTTTGCAGTGAATCTTAGTAAGTATCCAAACATACTATTGCCTCAACTTTGTATGGCATCTCACAGCACTGAAATACTAGTTATCTTCTGACACCTACTTTAGTGTTACTTCTGGTTCATTCAGTGGTGAAAAAGATCTTAGCCTAAAGGAGAATGTTTGTTGAAGGTTGCTGGCCATCTTGAATACAGTCTTTTATGAATTTCATTAATATCCCAAAGTTCAGAAAAAAAAAAAATATATATATATATATATATATATATATATATATATATATATATATATATATATATATATATATATATATATGTGTGTGTGTGTGTGTGTGTGTGTGTGTGTGTGTGTGTGTGTGTGTGTGTGTGTGTGTTTGTGGAAATGTAGAACTGATTTTAATAATACAAATCATAATCATAATTATACATTTATTTCATAATATATTATTGCATTGTCTACTGTTTTGTCTCAAGTTAAATGTAGTCCATATAGATATCTTTAATATGAAATATGAAAGGTCCATAATACCTACCACCTGGAACAGAGTAGTTTACCAATGATTAATTATATAAATTATATAAATTGTAATGTAGTACTGTGTAGCTTTAACTACACATGACTGATTGATGCTGCTGTTCTGTGTTATCCAGGTTCTTTAATGAAAATGAACTCATTAAGCAGCACTACAAACAGGCAGTAATATACAATGTATACAGTAGGAAGGAATGCTATTCACGGTGTCCAGTGGTCTATCGGGAGGCATAAAAACACAATCAAAATGATAACTGTGCACTTGTTTGTCTCGTGTATCTATTAAATGAAAGCATACTGCGCTATCCCACTCCTGGTCATGAGAAAGACAAGCTAGTATAACTCTCCCCTTTCCATTCCAAACAAAAACCAAGTGTAGCAGTACACATTGCTTTTAATCCTCAGAGAGGTGTTTAAATTGTGAAGCAAGGTTTTGAGGTTCAGCTTTATTACCACACTAAGCAAAAAGCAGATGCCCTTTGAGTAGACAGAGAAAAAGAAGAAAGGAGGAAGGTGGATGGTAAATTACCTTACAAATCCCTTGCTATTACTGTTCAATAAACTACTTATCTTAGTATCTTACTTCTGTTGAAAGGCATCCCATACAGTCATATTGTATTTGCTTCTCACAGTGCCATGTGCATAAAGTCCAAATAACACTATCCTTGCAGGAATATTTTTATCTGACAGCTTGCAGAACTGCCCTACCCTACACACAAGTAATTAAATGGTCTGTAATTGCAATATTGATTCAACCTACCATACTTAAAAATAATCAGCTCCTTCAGAAACACAAAACACTGAATCATGAGGGCACATTTAAGGAACAAAGTACATTCAATATTTCTGCATATTTAATGTAATTAATTTAGTATGAAATAAAAGTGTAAATGATCTGAAAGAAGACACACAGTCCACTCTAATTACAAACCACTAATAGAACACCCTTTCTGCCTCTGACATAAGTCAACTATCTACCTTGGCTCCCACCAACATTACATCCTATTAGAATCACTGTCATTATATCACCTCATTATAATGTGCGGAGTACAGCATAGTTGCTTCCCAAAGGCAGTCTCATAATAAGTGTGGCATGTGGAATTAAACTTTTAATGCCGACTCACATTTTCTAAAGTTTTTATTTGTTCATTAAGCAATGAACAGTTACAAATGGAAGTCAGTTTCCTTAAAATGTATTTCATCTCCAGGATCTTCCTATGAGAAGAGCACCTGCTCTGAACTAATGAAAAGCAGAAGGACAGAAACTTGGTTGGACCTCGTAACAATAGAAACCCCTTCGAAAAACGCAAATCAAATTTAAAATGAACAAAAGCAAGAAGCTCATTTAGTCATTACACATTAAAAACTAAAAATCACATCTTAAAAACAAGCAAACCAGCAAAGCCAACATTTATAACACGGTCTGCATATCATCAGAGCCAGCAAGGTGGCTTAAATCAAGGTTACTCACCACATTCAAAGGAATAGCAATTTCACGATTATTTTTTCCAGAATTCAAAATCGTTATTAAAAATTATGAAAGCTTTAAACTATAAACTGTAAAAAAGCACAGAGTAAGCCATTTTCACTGTGCACTGTTTTCACATCTGATTTTCTATGATTTAAAAATCTGTAAAATACATGTTAACTTACTATCAAGGCTAAATAACATAAAAACTAAAGTAATGTATAGGAAACAAAAGGATTTCTTCGGTGTATCCATTCACTATGCCTTACTACTTTTGGTGCACTGTACAGAGCGTATCACTATACAATTTAAATTGAGTGTGACAGAATCCCTCAATGCTTTAATCCCAAAGACTCTACTAAACACTACAACAATTATCCAACAGTCTTTTGTTTTTTTTTCTCCAGGTTTTACTGATTGGGTGTTAACTGCAAACTGAACTTCTCACACCGCTCACAAGTCATTGGGGTCTGAATGTTCATTTCTGCCCTGCAATTAAGACGAATCAATGAATACTACTTAAAATGGTATTTCTCCTCACGATAAAGGGACTCGGGCGTGAGTTTATTGAGAAGTGTTCAGCGTCTGCCCTCCCGGGGAGAATTCAGTCCAACGCAGATGGTAAATAAAGTATCCAGCCTTAGGCGAGAGCACATTATGCTAATTCTAATGTCAGCTGTACTTTAATATACAGCTCTATTTAATCACCCCATTATTTCACATTTCCATATGAAAAAAAAAGAGAAAAACCCGCGGCACTTCTTTTGCTGCAGTGAATGCTTTTCTGCTCAGCGTGACAGTGTGAGGCTCTCTGCGCGCTTAACACACACGCACCCACAGACACACATTACAGGAACGGGCAACGGATGTATGTGTAAACATGCAAAAAAAAAAAAAAATTCCATAAAGGCAGTTCCTTTATGGTCAATGGTTCTGTTTTTTTTTTTTTTTTTTTTTTAAATCTATCATTCTTCAATATACCATCGGGTCTTAATTTCTCAGTAAAGGTGTTCATATGCTGTAAAAAAAAAAATTAAAAATTAAAAAAGACAGTAATCCAAGTTTCACTCAGATTGCCTGATATTTTAGCAAAGAAAAATTCAAAGACAACATGTGCACAGTGTGAACCAGCTGCCAGGATTAAGGAAATTGAAAACTCAACAGTGGCTGACTCATCCATGGTGTGCTTTCACAACATGGAAGGTTTGATTCAATTAACAAGATATTATTCATAATAACCATCTTATGATTTATAAAGCTTAACAAAATACTGTACCTGCCCAATGTTTATAGTACAGTCTGAATATACATTATTACCCCATACATGTTTTTTTTTTTAATTGATTTATTTATGTTTCATTACAAGTATTTATTAATTATCATTAGTTCCAATACCTATTAGAGTAGAACTGTAGAAGCAGGTTAGGAGTGATATTTAGGGCTCAATGTTAGAATTTTCCTGATTGGCAATTCTTTTTCACGTTAAAAATGTACGCAATGTAAATGTATCACACAATGTATATATCATGGAGATTATGTTTATATTTGTATTTCTTTATACTTCTTAATGTACAAGATTAAAACAGAACGCAGTGAAAGTAAAAAATAATAATGATCATTACTAGATCAGCAAATAGACCTATAGGCCTATTAAGTTTTTGTTCCTCAGAAAAATAAAGGGTACCTTGAGATACTGAAAAGTAGGGGGGGCTACAATAAGAGAACTTAATTTTGTGTGAACAAAAGGTTCACGCACATCCATTTTTTTTGACAAAGCCCATCCCCCCCCCCCCCCCCCCCCCCCCCCCCCCAAAAAAAAAAACAATTGGGAATCTGTTTTTCCTTAATATAAAGTGTCATTTAAATCTCATAAAATGGATATTGGATCGTTTAATGAGGTGCTCATTTGCTGACATTCCTTGTACTACAGAGACTTCATTTACACTGTCATTAAGCTATTATCTAGCATAAAGAATTTTGCTTTCCTGTAAGTACCGTGTTAGGTCTGGAAGTCTTTCTCTCTATTAGTGGAAGCGTGCCTCGTTGGGCTGGAAGGGCGCCTGTGTTTTGTTTGGCTTTCTTTCATACACTGCCTTGGCAGGAAATCTCTTGGACGGCTTACAGAGAAAAGAAAAAAAAAATAGCACGGTAGCACTTGCGTTCTAGTGGGAGTCTGTCACACACTCATTGCAATATCTACTATTAAAGTCAGTGTTTCCCACCGAGCACAAACAGATATCCTCATAATGTAAAAGTTTTAAAAACAATTGTCTTAACAATAAAGGTTTCTTTTAACCCTTTTTTTTTATCAGTTATCCTTTCCTGTAAAATCTAATGTGCAAATTTAGTTACTGGCCAAAAAACTTCTGCTGAAACGAAACCCCCACTGCTCAACAGCCATAAACACAACACCCTAATTTAAACAAGTAAGTCGTTTTCTAACAGCTCTTCCTAACTAGATTTGCAGTTGTATCTGTGGGATTCTCAGCTCTGTCTAAATTAAATGGATCCCCATAGATTCAGTCATTGCAGTATTAAACTATACATGAATGTTTTTGTTAACAAGAACACTCTCTGGGTTCCTAAACGGCAATAGCACCTTTAACAGTATCGAATGTTTGTAAAAATACTAGGGAATTTTTTTTTTTTTTAAATAGCACAACTCTTTAACAAATGTTTCAACATCAAGTCTTTATCATATCTTATGACAGAGTGTTTTACAGTTATAGATGAAAATAAATATGTGGAAAATGAGTAGTGGTTTTAGTGTCTTTAATAGTTTCTGAAACATGACACAGAATGGTTAACTTATATTAGCCAATAATCACAGATGACTGAGGGAATCTTAGAAAATAACTGTACCAAATTACAGACACAGAGAAAATCAAAGGACTCAGATATGCACTCAATTTTGAAGAAATATTTCAACATGTGTGGTGTTATGAAAAGGAAAAAAATCACCTAATAGCAAATACGACAGCTATATTAGATCAAGTTGAAGGTCACTGGTCACTAGCCACAAAAGGGTTCATTCTGAATGATACTTGTAGGAAAACTTGACCTTCAGCAGAACATCATAGAATAGAAGTTTACTGAATACAAAGCCAGTATCTCAAAGGTGAAACCAAACACCGTATACTGCTTGCACGACTCCAGTGTGCGTTAAAAAGTTACATTGCTTAAGTACTAAAGTACCCTGCTCCTTAATAGAACATTAATATTGGAATCCAAACCTTACTTCAGAGGACCTTTTTAATATACTATAATTTCTGACAAATCTAAGTATTTTACCTTATCAGTTCCACCATCACTGGATTCAAACCAACTATCTGATGTAGGATATCTGTGCCTTGGCTATAATCTTAAATCCTAGTAATATAAGATTTAGTATAGCTCATCTCGTGGACGGTTTCACACATTCTGTACAGTGGAGCATCCTGCTCTTACTCTCCACAACACTGATGTATTATCTTCAAAAAATTAATCTCTCAGTCTTTCCCTAAATTAAAGTCAGACTCCCTCAGTTTGCATCTTTTCGTACTGGATGTGCCATATGCTGTTAAATGACAATGGCAAGTAGGCTAAATTGTCAAGAAAAAAATTGCTGGTTGTTGATTGAGAGTAAAGAGGAGAGCCAGTAAGTAGCCTTCTTCAAAAGCACATGTACATTTTGGAGGTGCAGTATAGGATAGGGTGTAATGTTTCACCAGTGCAAAATGCACCGGGATAACATGCCATTAATTTCTATTACAGTACCAACCAGCTTCTAGCAATATACAAAAGCCCTTTTGCAGAGATCACCAACGTCATACTTCAGAGCTAGCAGTGCAATAACGAATAAAACTGCTCATTATGGACTGATTTCAGTTTTCACTATGATTCAATTTGCAGTAATTGCTATGGCCTGCGCTAATAAAAACTGCTACAAAATGCGAAGGTCAACTACCAGTAAGGAGTGTTCATTTTCATCTCAATGTACTCATCGTCAGCTCCTAATGGCCCAATTTTCTCCCCTCGCTCTTCAATAAATATTGCTGGAATTACAGGTTAAATAGCTAAATTAAATCATCGCTATTATGGTAGGCTGCACTGCTTCAGAAACAGGTTTACATCTCAATGTTCAATTAGAGAGGAAGTGCCAATAGCCAGACAGTTTACGATTAATGTCAGAAGAGCAGAACGATCATATTATAACACTTTTTTTTCACTGCTCAAAACAAGACAAATGTCTTCTGTAGCTACTAGAGTGAATCTGTTATGCACAGTAGTTAGTGAAAAAGAACAGAGGAAAAAATAATTATAAAAAGCAATCACATCCTAGCTTTGGGATGGATCGCAGTAACTGGTAAGTGATTCTGAATCATTTATCTCACACTGAGGTAAAATGCACCACTTTCTGCACTATGTATGTCAAACCAAATAGACAATGCCTTGCCTCTGATCACTTATGTGTGTCTCTGCAAAATAACTACAACTAATTCCACATTTAACTCCTTAGATACATCCCATCAAATCTGAAAAAGCTTTAAATGAAAGATTACATGAACATCCGAAACCTGATAAAAGTTAATTATCCAAACTTTGCCGCTAGAGAAATGTGATTAATTGATTGTCTAATGTACAGTACTGTGTGTAGAGCTACATGTCAATTTCTTAATTTTTTCATTTTTATACTTCTTTACTTGTGCACACTCAGAGTGTGAATTTCTACATCCTCAAGACTGAGGAAAGTATTGTGGTAAACCCAAAAACTTTAGGAAAGGTGAAAATGAATTGTGATAAACCACAAATGACTTTACTGTGTCAGTCTATGGTACTTTTAAAAAAAAGTATTACCCTCTATAGTAAAAAAAAAAGAAAACATTAGTTATTTTGAAGAATGCAACAATCTGTTATTTGGACTAATAGTGTATGTTATTGTTGGCAAAATTTAAATAATTGTACTGTTTTTAAAATTCCAATACATCTGATTTTCATTTAGAACCAGTGAGGTGGTACTTGAACGTTTCTCTGCATTTTCTGTACTTCTTAATGTTTCCTGCTATTTCTAGCTTGATGTTCATTCCCATCTACAGCATACAATCTAAAGCTCCCTGCAGTCTCTAATTCCAAACCTTACATGCCTACATTCTCACTCACACTAGATCGAAGGCAACAATTACATGCAAATCACTTAATGGTATTATAAAACCAGGAACAATACTGCTAGAACCAGGTGGGACAGCACAGATCCCAATTGTTTCTACACTATATTAGTTTGCATATTTCACATTGAATAACCCTTTCTTTATATATGTTTGGTATGTATTTTCACTTTACCTGCTCTCTTATACAATGCATGAAAACATGTTCTCTAGAAACTGACCGTTGTAAATTAAAGTTGTAGCATTTTGAATACCCCATAAAAAAAAAAGTATGGTTTTCATCAACTTAAAGGCAACTTCAGATTAGAGGATACCAAATGAATAAATATTGCACCAGTCCTCTTGTCATTTCTTTCATATTCATGGGTTATATCACAACACACAGTACTTAACTGTACACAGGACTCAAGTTTGACCTTCAAGAAAAACAAATTTAGTAAACTCACAAAAATGTTTGTAGAAAACAAAATGAAAACAGAGTGATTGTGTCCACATTGTAAATAACACCCAAATGGGCTAAATTGTCAATGTGTTTAACTCCAAACAAATGATGATTCAGAGAATCTAAACCACAGTGTGTCTGAAAAAGATTGGAAAAAGCATATTTAAAACAAACATAACGTCGCTTAAGCAAAAAAATTATTTCGTATTGGCTGCTGCAAATCTTTCTTCGTAGATATTATATTTACGCATGCGCATATAGAGCGTAGATATTATATTTACGCATAGGTTGTTCCTTCTGTTTAAAATGGACACTTAAAGAAACCAAACAGATTGTTGTTGCAGTAGGTGTCTTTATGTTGCTTGAAAAGGTTGCTATAGTAGGAATGATCACAAAATGACAGAAATGCATCTTAGCCACAACACTGCCTTTTGTATCTTCACCAACTTGGTATTTAAATCTGTAAGAAGAGATATTTATATAAAATAAAATAATATTTTTTAGGATGTTAAAGGGCAAAAAATACATAAATAGTATTGCGCAAAATCCTTTGTGATTTATTAAGATTATATGAGTCAAATAAATCTGGAAGTAGATGTTTTTTACAACCTGTTTGACATACCAGTTGAAACCCAAAATGGACAGCGCACAGACTTCACATACCCAAAATGGACAGCACACAGACTTCACATAATAAACATCTGCTTTACATTTTGCCTTTCAACATGTCCAATCTTCTCCACTGGTCACTTTCAGGACTTTGAATTAAAGATACAGCACTTGTTTTTCAATTGAGAACATTGACATGCACAGACTTTAACAAATAAAAATCTGTAAGAATGTTTTTCAATTATTTGTCAAATAATTAAATATGTTTCTTTTAGTACTACTATGTGTACTAGCATACGTGTTATTAATTACTAAAACAGCTTCCAATTATGTATTTAGTCTCCATACGTCTAAACAGCAACAGGTACCAATATATAAGAAATATTGAGGATTTCAGTCTGAAAGGTGAAGCAACATAACATTTAAAGAAACATACAAAATTAATAATAATAAAAAAAATCCACACTTCACACTATGTTTTACCCCTCCCCCCAATATGTTATGTTTAACTTACAAGCCTAAACTTTTAGACTTTATTTTCAGTTACACTTGATTTAATAAGTGTCAAAGGAATCAGTAGGTAAAAGTGTCAATATCGCTGTAAATATTCTTAAGGCCATTGCACACTGGATCCAATAACACATCAGAATTCAATGTGTGTCTAAACAGAAAAAAAAAAATCATGTGCATTCCCTATTGCACCTTGTACACTGAGTCCGTGATTGTCATACGACAGTGATGCGTCAATTTTGGAATCAAAACAAGTTCGATTTGATCCGATTTGACGTGTGTTAAAAATTACATTGACCAATGAAAAACGACTAGGAAGACACATAGGATTATTGCAGTTCCCTGAACAAAATGGAAAATCTAATTGTGTGTGTCGCCAAAGAGAAATTACTTTATGATAAATCCAGCAAAGATTACAAATAAAAGTATAGGTTATTACAAGCATATACTTTTTATTTCAATTGTAGTCGAGGAACAATGGCCTAACCTGGAGACACATATCAGACAAAGAAGCGACAGGGCAAGAGCTTAACCGTCAGAAAAGAGGGGCAGTGCATGAAAGTGATGGAATTTCTGGCTCCATCCCCAGAGAGTAGTAGAAGGTCATTGTTGTAAAGTATTTTCAGTAGCTCATTGCTAGCTTCCCAACTTTTAGATATATTTATTACAGGAGCTAGTGTTTGAAAAATTAAATATTGGTCATATGGTTTCTGATGCCATGACAACCGTGTTGTGTAATATCATATGTTTTTTTATTTTATTTTGATTGCGTATTGCGTAACAGATTTTATTGTACATCGAGTAGAAACTTAATAATTATCAAACGTTTTAACTTCCATCAGCGTTTGCTGATCATTAAGTTTATACTACATTTAAAAAAAAAATGTGTTCAAAGTTATGTACTACAGAATTCTACTTATTTTCTATTAAAATACTGAAACTAGGTATTTTTACTACAAGGTCTCCACTGCACCCCAGCACTCTGAAGTACGATATTAACGCATCTAGTGTGCATTGGATTGATGCATGACTTCTTCGGATGACGGATGCTATATGGCGGAACAGATCCAGTGTGCAATGGCCTTTAAAGGCTCAATTTATGAGAACCACAGCTTCCTGTTGAAGTTGGTGTAGCCTGTGTGCAGTAGCGGAAGTAAACTTGTACACTCGGTAATTGTTAAACTGGCTTAAGGTAATACTTTTAGTTTTGGAGATAAATTGGCTAAACTAATCCTACTAGTTCTGCCTGGCAAATTAATGTATTCTAATGTGCATAAAATGACCAGACACTACATGTATCCACTTTTTCAAAATATAACCACGGTAGATATTTCAGAATGCTGTAAATCGACCATGTTTAATTTGAAATGGCCCTGTCACAATTACAAATGGGTGGGATTATCAAAGGAGTAGCAGTCGTATTTGTTTTGTCTGGGTAGGCTCTAAACTTTGGGAGGTGGTGTAGAAGTAGCTGGAGGCTTCCAACGTCCACTTAATCCAGCAGCAGGTGTGATTTCGGAGGCTAACGGTGTGGAATAAAGTCACCTGTTGACCTCCCATCAATTACCTTGGCACAAAACCGAAAGACCACTACGTATGCACACATTTTAAAGACTTACATTTTTGTTAGGCTTTGACAGTGACATTGCACAACAGATAAATACACTTACTGGGGAAGAGGACTTCACTTACAACTTTGTCACTAAAAAGACTGCAAAGATACTATCTACTAGGGCTGCCAGTTAAGCCTCCAAATTGCAATCAATTAATTGGGCACACAAAATTGAATCGTTCCAATAAATATCGATGATTGTACCACCCACATACAGTTTCACACCTTGCCTCTCCCCCCGACGTGATTATTTTAATGTCATTGCAGTTCAGTAAAAGCTTGTGCACAACAATTGAATGTGAGGGGTAATTACAACTTAGTAGTACTGTCAGGAGAAGAAGCCTAAAGCAAGTTTAACATACTACAGGGGTGTTACTAAAATATTTATTCCAAAAAGATTACAGTACTTTGGAATGTAATCTATATAAACTAGACATGAAAACCGTCTTTTTTTTATTCAGTGACAGCTGCAGCATCACCCATCACATCCTGCTAATACTGTACCACCTAAACTTCACTATCTGTGAAACACACAACGCGGAACTCCCTGATCATCATCATCATCAATCATTATCATAGTAACAATAATAATAATAATAATAATAATAATAATAATAATAATAATAATAATAATAATAATAAATTGATTTACTTACTATAACATGCATACATCAAAGAACGTTTTTCAATGTTACTGAATACTGTTAAATATTCATTATATAACAGTTAATTTTTCAACTATATACAGTCAGTTTTCTTCAATGTGCACAATTTATTTACAGGCTGTTTGCCAGGAATACAAGCCTGTTGTCCTGTTCTGAATTTTTGTTTACATCGAATACACAGAGGGGCGTACTTAAGAAGCATTTTCAAAACTGATTCGCTGGTAGGATGGGACCAGCAAATCAGATGCTAGTTAACAGGAGAAGGAAAAGAACAGCCCGCCCACTGCTTATTTGGCAGAAATACCATAAATAGCAAGGCAGTGCGTTCGGTGCATTTATAAACTTAAATAATGTTATTAAGTATGCACGTTGCAACAATGTAATTATAGAATCGATTATCCAGTATTTATATTGATGTATATAATAAGGAATGGAATCATAGCAGCCTTATTATAGCCATGAATATAAACCATAGAAATTCCTTAACTAATTGATCAATAAAAATAAAGCACTCAGTCCAGAAATTTGCTGGTTGCCTATGTGACAGCAGCTGTGTTTCCTATACTACCAGTGTACTAAAACCTAAGAGATGCTGTGAAAGACAGTTTATCCAGCAAAGCACATTTAATGTATTACATAACACTACTGAATAATGTAACCCAGATATCTATCATTTAATTCAACGGAATTTCAATTTTTACAAAAAATAAATTATAAATAAGAATTTTTGAATATCCACACCATACTGCGCCACTGAAGAGCAATTTGTTCGAAACAGAGAAAGTAAATATTTCATTTTGTCATGAACATAAACATTACCACAGACAATATCATATTTTTATAACTGGCAAAAAATAAAATAAAATAAAATGCTGTCTTTACAACTGTTCACGTTAGAAAAACAGCTACTTAATTCTTACTAGGAAGAGACAACATCAGTCCAGTTTGCCTTAAGCTTAGAGATCCAGACCAGACGAGGATTAAAGTGTTCACTGGTGAGGAGACAATTTGCTCATCGAGGCCTTATAAGGTAAGCTGTTTAACTTCTTTCTCCCTATTCCTGGTAACACTTTTAGTTTTTATTTGTCTGCTTTTACATTCATACATACATGCATGTTACAGTAAACTAGTAATTCAAAGTCTTTCTTTAATACACGTGTGAATCGAGCACTCAGTAATGGTGCTATCCTTGAGTTACAAGCCTTTGTGGCACTTCAAGATAATACACGGTCAACTTCAATTTCCCATTTAGAGTGCCATTTGTATTTCTTTTTGGCTTCACGTCACCTTAAGTCTTATTTTTATTAAAAAAAAAAAAAAAAAAACAACACTGAAGTCTTATCTGATGCTCCCAACACACTCACAACAACAGCTGCAGATAAGCAACTTGCAACACTGAGAAAGAACCTTGCAAGAAGCACACTTTAACATGCTCTGCACTTATCTGGGGAAGATGTACATTCAACTGGTACATACAGACTACATTTTAAATAAATAAATACAGGAGAAATACAATAGTTTGTCCAAAAAAAATGAAGTATGTATACTGTGTAGTTATATATATATATTCTTTAAAAACGTCCACTCCAGAAAGTAATTCTGGCAAAGGCATGTCAGAGACTGCAAACCCAACAAAGGGTGGTAGTAGTGGGGGGTATGGCATTCACACAGTAAGTCTGGCTCCAGTGTAACTGAAACCAGGCACTCTCGTATAACCAGTCCAATCTGTTTTGATTCGCAAGAAACAGTACATTTTTTTTCAAGCAGAAGAGAGACTTTAAAAATATAACAGACCTACTCAGTCTTTAAAGAGACAGTGTCTGTCTTTCATTCGCTCAGACAGACAACATTTTAACCAAATACATTAGAATAATGGTTACAATACATATATTTATTTACTGCCCAGAGTAGGGTATTATATTACACATTATAAAATGTTATCTTGTTTTACTGTTGAAAATATTATATTCCCCATTACTATATGTAAATAGGGGATTGTTTTGTCATTGACATGGCATTTTTCGAGCTGTAAGTAAAAAAATCATAAAGGAAATTTATGGATGCCCTACACAACAATATTTTCATCTCACAAAATATGTAAAGGCTTGGAACATTCTTATAGGGGGATGAAAAACAATGAAAAATAACTGGAACAAGCTCTGTCAGTGAGACCTACGATGCTTGGCATTGCTTCAGCAGGATGAAAAGCTGCACTGCAAAGATTGCATTAGCTAAGCTTTTCATTTCATTTCAACAAATTGAAATCATTGCTTCTGCAGAAACTCTATGCACATTAGTTTGTATATTCTCTGTCTCTTGTTTAATATACTTTTTGCCTGGCAGGTTACATATAGCAGGTTAACCTTTTTATAGGAAAATGAGTTTGGTTGATGGAACCTTAAATGCAACTGAAACGTTTACAAGAAGATACAGAGGTAGTTTTATATTTTTTGTTGTCTGCTGAGATTAAATTCTATAGAATGATGCCCTCAATTATAAACGCAGTTATCAGTACCCGTAAATGTTACGAAAATGTGTGCAGAAGATTCTCCACCCTTAATACAAAAAACTATAAATGCTTAGGTGATATATTTTTTAAGACTTAAGGCAACTTACTGATCATTATGTGTCTAATTGTTGTCGTGTAAGCAGTTCTCCAATTACCCATCCTATACTTTCAGAATCAATGGAAATCATCAAAGGCCCTGAATAGAGAGCTGTATTTGAATTAATTGCATGTGCATTTTTTGATAGCATATATCATAATGAGCACCAGCTGTGCCAAACATCCAACCCCCTTTAAAATCATCTATAAAAGGCTGGGGCACTATACATGCCTTTTCTCGAAAAGCAAAACTATAATATAATCTAAAGATTTGAGCACATACCGTACTGTATGTACAGTATTACAAAAAAGACTGTATTTGTGCAGTGAAAACCACTGCTGCCTGAATTTGCCAATTGTAGCATGTTATCTCCCTTATGTATTCCATTTATACTGCATGTATAGTGCTTTTTTTAAATTGCTATGTTCTAAATCACACTTTTTCATGGATTTTCCTGACACGACTGCAGATGGTTGCTCTGTATGTCATGTGCTATTTATATATGCATGCACTGGTAGCATCATGAATTCCCTTGTGATACACAAGGAACAACATAAGTTAAATTGACTATAAAGTGAAAGCTGACACATGGCCAGTTTAATTTATTATTTAGTGATACTGAAAAATATAGCTTCAATACATTTAATCTAAAACTAAACTTAAAACCTACAAAAAATAAACATTGAAGCACATCAAATCACTCACATGATAACGACTATAAAATAGAGTTAGACTGGATTATATACAAGAACTAACGAGAATGTTCAGACACCAATAAAATAATGCACTAGTCCCTTTAATTTCATACTGTTTCAAATAAGGCAGATGGCCACAGTTCTGCCAACAGAACAGTTCCACATAATGGCCTTCATTTAAAACTGCTACCAAGTGAAAGTAATGGAGAAACTATCTTGTCAGTCCAACTAACTAAAAGTGTGAATGTGCAACATGGGTGGTCTTATAGTACCAATCAAATTGCATTGGCCAGTTTAAATTATCTAATTGGAACACATTATTTTATATAATTAAGGGCAGAGAAATGTAACTGTTAAAAACCTTAAAACCTAGTTTCTTTAAAGGTATGCCTTTTATCACATCATTACCTTAAACTTATGCCAGGTTTATTAAGCACCTACTCATTCATTCAACAGAGGTGCTTACTTAAAACTGCAGGGCAAATCCCATTCCTATGATCAGCAAATCTGGTTTATTAAGCCCTGCATTTTGATTGTGGTTCTGGTCTTCTGTCTTTTGTTTTGTTTTGTCTAGTAATCAGATTCATTGATTCATTGTGAGTTTTCTTTGGCTCTGATCCATTATTGTCTACAGCATTGGGTTTGAAAGTGAAAGGCTGCCTAGCAATTGGCTTCAATGCCTTTACATAAAAAGAAAAAAAAAGATAAATGGAATTTTAAAAGCTGAAAAAACACCCAATATGGCTGCCATACATCTTACTGGTATTACTGCCTTGAAAACATTATTGTGCATGATTTTCTACTTCTAGGCAATTCAAGGTTACCACAGAAAAATGCCTTGTTTTTGATTTTTCAGAATGGAGTTAACCACACCCAAATAAAAGAGTATCGACATATTGGTTCACCCACTAAGCCAGTAACAGCCTAAATAGACATATTCCTTCGTCATGATGCTGCCTGGTCGACAGCTTCAATTAAAAACAAACTGCTGCCATAGTCACTCTAGCTAAAACAAGCACAGAACAACGGAGAAGAAATAATAAATTCAAAATGAATGGACATTCAACCAAACAATGACAGAAACCATGACATTCAGACCAATAACCTTATGCACTACTCATGCATTACTGCCAAAAACTAACTCAAGATATATGTTATGTAAGGGATACATTATTCTATCAATAATGAAATGTAAACTGAACACAGTACAGTAACCTACTGTGCATATATACTGCATACACTCAACTCCTCCCACAAAAGAGATAATAAAAGGGAATCATATGCTGCATAACATTTTTTTACAAATATCTATGGCACTCACCTTAAAGGGTTAACTCCACTATAATGTTGTCTCTAAGGAAATCATAGCCATGCCAACAAGTCCCATGAAAACGCAGCCTGTGCTTTGATAGAATACATCTTCTGAACCCAGCAGACGAGAATAATTATTGTAAGAGACCATGATTACAGGTCTGCATATCCACAGAGAGCAGGCATTCACTTTTTGGAGGCTGACGATTCAGAAAAACTGAAAGCATGCAATTCAAATACAGGGCTTTGCTTTTGTTAAAAAAAAAGGTACAGCATTACCCAAATAACCTTGTACTTAGTTACTGTTTAAAGCACATTCTTAAAGCAAGCCAGCAGCTTTAACCTTGGGATTACATTTAAAGAAACTGGGGTCCTTATTGGTATGATGGGCCACTTAAAATCTAATCAGACAAAAAACTTTACCCCTTTTGTAATGGCATTTTAAATCTCTTGTATTTTAAATTATTCCAGTACAAACCATAATCCTCCCAGTTAACAGACTAAAAAAATGATTTTGTTAAGTGGTGATTTCTTTTGCTAAATAGCAGCATCCTTTGTCAAAATATTTTTGTCTGAAAGGCTTCATTAAACAGTTGGAATTAAGACGTAAACATCAACATTGACTAATTCCTTTAGTTTCTGATCCAAGAGGGTATAGCAACTCATGTTAAACAAGTACAAACCTGTTCATCACATAGGTTTCAGTGTCTACCAAAAACATGTATTGTATGTGTAGTTCATGGCATATTTTAGCAATACAAGTCTCTCCATAACTAGATAAATCCAAGATCATGGTGAGAAAAAGGCAGGAAAATACATTGCTATCACTTTATTTATTAAATAATAAATGATTAGCACATGCCAAAAATGTAGGAGCATTTGCTACCAAATTAGTGGCAAGTTGTATTCCCTGCTGTGGTAGGAAAATATAAAAAATGCCACCATGTGACCACCATAAACCCACATGTGGATTGTTTGATGTTGTTCTGTAGGATATTTTAACTCATTCTACAGAGGTTTTCCAGACACTGTTTCTGGAAACTCTCTTAACATTATAGTGATTTCCAAACTTGGGACCTTAAAAGCATGACTGGAATACCTGGCACAGTTACACTTTCACTGTGTAAACCAACAATATATGTTTTCGGTTATTCTTTTTACAAACTTCATACCCTATCCACACAACCCAAATATATGTGTGATCAATCTGTGCTGAAACCACGTGATTACTATGCACATCATTCACAAGCACTTTCTGAACAAGATGACCAAAGAGGATGTAGTTAGTAAGGTTTGGGTAAAACTGGTCAGAACGGCACATCTACAGTTAAGACACTTTGTTAAAACTGTTTTGAATGCTGTACAGAATATTCATTCAGATTGAACAAGGTGACCAATTACAAAGCATTTGAGGCTATAAGCATGTGTAGTGAGATACAGATAAAGATATAAAACCTTATATGTTGAGTTACAGACACTTCATGTTTTGTTTCATTTCTTGTAAATGCTTTTTGCAGTGCAATTACCACAACAGTTGACATACAGCAAGCCTTTCCAATGCCAGATCTGCTCCTGCCAAATTGTAGCAACTGCTTTTCCGCACCACGATGCAGCTTTAAGTCTGCCTGCTGTGGATATCTTTGTTTTGGCAATGGACCCAGCCTCTCCACGTTGATAAAAGGACTGTGTTAAAGTCTGTCGTTATGTTAAACGGCTGGGAGACCACCAGTTTAAAATAAATAAATAAAAAAAAAAAAATAAACACACACACACACACACACACACACACACACACACACACACACACACACACACACACACATCGTTGTGTGAAGCTCCTGCCAAAACCACAAATGAGGGCCAACATTCCGGAAATAAATACTTGAACTCCAAGGGCCCTGAACAACATTGTATACTGAAATGCTGCCTTTTGTAAATGGGGTATACATTAAACTGTAAACAAATAAGATATTCCCCATGGGATATTTAAGTTTGGCTAATCTTCTGGGAAATGCTTAAAATAAAATGGTATAGAACAGCATTTTACCCAGTGTTTAAGTGAATAAAGAACTATGACTAAATATGTATTTATAGTATTGCATACAAGTTAAACATGCTTCTAAACCTGCAAACAATGTCGTCACTAGTAAGATCTGGGTTATCTAAAATTAAACATACTGGAGGTTATTTAAGCTTATAAATTCTCCTTGTGGTATATAGTACCACAAGTCAAGAATACAAAATATATATATATTTTTTTTATCTCTGAGGCTAATTTAATTGTGAATGTTGTGCAATGTGTGTGGTTGGCTTTCAGTCCTCCAGACAACACAAAAGCAAAGGTCTGTGAAAAAATGTATTTAAAAAAAAAATTGACAGACAGCCTTAAAGTATCCATTTATGTATTTTTTAAAATTTATTTCTAAGATTTAAATATTTTATACCTAGTAGGAAGCTTTTTCAATTTGCTAGAAACAATTCAAATCATATTTGAATGTACACTCTGGAGAGTGTCAACAAATTTCCAGGAGGAATTATATATTTAGAGCCAACCTGCATTGTAATGAGTTGCTATGACCTAAATGATTAACTAATGCATTTCTATGTAACTTTTGCTTGTCTTTCTATGTACTATTCTGAATCATTAGATCAATTATACACATCGTATGTACCAATATAATAAATGCCCTTCTTTTCGTAATTACACATAATTGTGGCAATAACAGAGGATGGAAGAAAAGCCAGCACAAACACACAAATGTGCTATCCTCTCCCTCCCCCTCCCCAGCACAACACCAATGCCAAGACATCAATTCTCGCAAGTCGCACAAAATTACCATGCATGAATGCAAAAAAGCCTGATCAGGAGTAATTAACACGGCTTCATATGCAAATTTTATTAATGCAGAACTACAAAGTCATTATGCAAATGAAACTTTCGTCAAGCCTCCTGACAAACATTCAGAGCTTGATCCAGAGAATAGGTTTTCTATTTCTTTCTAAAGCGGAATGAATGTATAACACGTATGCAAAGTTATTTTAAACTTGAGAAATGAATTTTATCTTTGTATGAAACTTAAAATCTTAGTAAGGTGATGATGGCTGGGCATCAGTAATTAAAAAGCTGGCTCTTGGTAATGACTGTTTGGCTTCAGAGCGAGGTAATGAACCTGCAATACAGTGGAAGGGAGAATATATGAATATTCATGAGGTGCACTGCCTTTGATGATTAAAGAAAATTTTAATATTTAAATGAGCGCTTGCAAAGTGATTAGCAAAAAAAAAAAAAAAAAAAAAAAAAAAAAAAAAAAACGAGGTAAAAATATGAAAAGGATTTGAAGATGCTAAATAGCTAGATAGATGCAGCGTTCCTTTTTATGGCCTATTAATGAGTCTAACAGCATTTTCTGCATCTGGACCTCTACCAGACAACCGGGACTTTGAAATCATTTCAAACAGAGCATAAGGTAGTAGTTTTCTGGTTTCTAAATTGGTGGATAAATGTATTTCTTCATACAAAATATATCAACAGGAAACAAACTAAAAACTTGAAGCATCTACACATACATGGCAACCAAAATACCAACACTTGTCTTAAGATAGTGGTATATACTCATAAATAAATAGATAAATAAATACAAGTTATATTAGCCGTCGTGTATATTGGAGTTTTTTTTTTGGCACATTATATATAAAATAACAAATATATAGCATATATATTATATATATATATATATATTATATCCTAATATATATATATATATAACATAATGACAAATAAATCACAGCCACATGCAAGCCATACCAGTCTTTCCCTGTGCGAAGAAATCCATACATAAAGGAAACCCCCATTCAACACAAAAACGTCATTCAGGTTTACAGTCCAAATATGAAGCTGGCATGGGAACTGAAAGCTGGCATGGGAGACAGTTTCCTGACAAAACAAATCTTTCTGGGCAGGCACTCAAAAACAGGTAGGAAGAGGGTCCTTAGAAACAGGAAGTAGAATTGGCCAGGCAGTTTTTTCTGTTTGGAGCCAAGTGTACATTTTGCAGTTAAACAAAATGTCCTGAAGCCAATTTATTTTTCTATATTTACCTTCAACACAAATTAGCATAATATGAACATTACGTAGTACTTGGACAGATATGTATGCCGAATTGCTTGCTAAATTTGAGACCCTACATGCAGTAATCAGGGAATTAACCAAGTGTATATTTGGATGGTCTTTGATGTAGTGTGTTTACATGAATCTACCACATGTCCAATTCCTCTTCAGCAGTATTTTTGTACTCGATTTCAAACACATTTTCAGTGAACACAGTTCTTACAGAACAATAAAACAACAACATTGTGTAACCGAGGGCAATGTTGCAATATATGAAAAGTGAAAAATGATTCACATGCACAGGCATTGACATGTACTACAATACAAATCAGCAGCTCTAAGGGTGTATTCCATATGACTCACACTTTTTAAAACTGTCACCGATCCTGTATCAATCTCAGTTACACTCAAGTCTTTCTTCAAAGATGTATGCTGTTACCATTATTTTAAGTAATTTACATTATTACTTTTGTGTTTGTATTATTTTGAAAGTGTTTATTTCAACAGGGCATCATTTCAAAATGGAAAGTCCTAGAATATAACAATTGTTATCGACTATTGGTAGTTGAGTAAATTGGGGGCTGTCAAAATGAACATCGGTCATAATCGTGCACAGCGCCCCCTACATGGTTGACACTGGCACCACAAACCCTCTTAATGTCTGTGTACAATTGTTATTTGGACTGTAAAGAGTATAAAAACAGGAAATTGTTGGTGGTACGTGATCCAGAACCGAAATGGAAGGGGAGGGAGGTTATATGTGTTTTAGATTTAGTTCAATAAAAACATAATGAGAATAAACTCTTTTGCTCTAAACTGTCTAGCCAAAATGCAACAAGCACACGATCTTCCTAACATTATAACCAGTAATTTATTTTGTACAGAATAATTGTTAATTGTGAAGCCCATACACAAATCAGAACGAGTTGTTTATTTTGTACAGAATAATTGTTAATTATGAAGCCCAAACACATTTTATAGTGGGTATCCATCACAACCAGTTCAAGGTAGATGATAATAACTTTATCATTGCATCTTCATCAGGATCTTTTTATAAAGTTCAAGGGCTCTGAGATTAAGAACCAAGCAAAAAATGGTAATTTACACACTAAAACATGCAATTCACTGTGAAGTTTAATGAGGGTGACATTATGGCAAACTATTGTCTATTTCTGCTTTTTTTTTTTTTTTTAATGATGCTTTTATATATGCCCACATTTAACCATTGTTTTTATGTTTTAAATGTTAATGGAATTCAAGCATTTACAATGTTGCTTATTGAAAAAGCATATACCAAAAAAAAAAATTATTTTTTCTTTACATAAGGAATACATTATTTTTCCTGTTACACTACATTAGCTTTAAAACACAATGGTTGCCTTAACTTTCCATTTGTGTATGTTTTAGGTTACTGGTGACTTAATAATATGGTAGCAGAGATAAAACACGTAACAGAATGAAAGGTACAAAGGAGTTCACAAGTTTAATGTAACATGTGTGCTTTTCCTGTAAATTTAAATTGTAACCATTTTATAACCATGGTTACATAAAGGGTAGAATGACCTGCATCATTCTGAAAGCTGTGGTCAAAACAAAGTGCCGCATCTCCTCCAGAACTTCAACTGGTAAAGAGTAAGACTTTTTAAATGAAAGCTCAGCAGGCTGAAGTTAAAATAAAATCCAGCGCTGATTAACATAGGATTTACAGAATTTAGAAATAGGACTTACAGAATCTTGTAAAACAAATATAATATTTGATATGGTAAAAATTAACTAATTAAGTAAAGATTTAGTTCAAAGTGAACATGACTTTCCAACTTTCAAATGTGCAACATGTTTAATGTACAAATGTACTTGTTTTTTTTTTTATCTAAATTGACTAAAAGAGAAACCAAATAAATGTAACATATATAGTATAGTATATATAGTATATATAGTAACATATATAGAACATTTCCTTTGCTGGAAATGTATGGGGCTGTTCTATTTAGATGTAGTCGTAGTAGTTAGTACTGGCCGGTAACACAGGAGCTGCAATGAGGGAGAAGTGAATAAACGAACCAATTTCATAACAAAGAGCTGCCTATTCTTCTCTCTGCTCTAAGCCACCAAGGGTCACGATGGCTCTCGTCTTAGGAAAAGATATGCTGGAACTGTGCCAGGTCTAGCCAGCGCTGTAAACAAAATCCAGCTTCAGATACTTCCCTTTCAATCTTTATGTGACAACAAAAGTCCGCCCCCAGACACCTTTTGAGAGCAAATGAAACCTTACAGGTTCCTTTCTGTTAACCAATTCACTACCAACTATAGGTTGTTAACTTATACACATGCTATTGTGAACAAATAAGAATGGGTGTCTGTTTCTGTATTCAATCTGAACTGGCTAACACAAGTTACAGATACACTGGAAAGGGAATGAATTGCACCACAATGTATCCATATTATAAACTATTTCCATCAAATTAATTATACACCAAAGAATGATATATTGATGATAGATAACTGGAATTAAATGTAACTCTGTGTTTCACATGACTGGACTAATGTTAGTCACTCCCCAACTCCAGCACATTATCATGCTGTCACTTTTGCTCTTAAATAATTGAACCCTCAATTCACCCCTGTGAAATGTTCATTGTTATGAGGTTGTAGAAACATGGTTCTTTGTAAGGAACCTTGGCTTGGAAGGGTATATCTCGGTCTTTTATTACCCAACAACAGAAACACTGCCTCATTAAAACAGTTTGCTCTACCAATACACCACTGCAAGAGTTGAAAGTCCCTTTATTGATGTGTTTTCATGATATCTCCAGCATTTCCCGCTAAGCCTCTTTTTCGCCCAGACACCAAATCCCCATTACCACACCCACCTCTTTGAAAGTAACACAGCTGGGGCCACTAACAGCTTTCTTTAAAAGAGGGGACTACGACCTTCAGTGCAAACCCCCACCCATCTGGAAAAAAACAAGTGTCCAGAAAGTTTAAAATCACTGTAGAATCAGATCCTAAATATGAACTTTTCCTTTGATTGTATACATTTCCATTATGCTATTGTAAATTTGGAGTACAGAGTATAAA
Organism: Polyodon spathula; assembly: GCF_017654505.1. Lineage (NCBI taxonomy): Eukaryota > Metazoa > Chordata > Actinopteri > Acipenseriformes > Polyodontidae > Polyodon > Polyodon spathula. The sequence goes on from NC_054545.1 coordinate 6,792,533, forward strand.
ACACATTCTAAACAGCTAGCTGCTGTACCAGTTTTCATGGAACACTATTCAGAAGGGTCCTGTAACCAGTTCCTCCATATCTGTAGGATAGGTTTATAGGTGTCAATCACCTGCAGGTGGTGAACCTACAAGCAGTGATTGACCTGTCCGATCAAGAAAAATGGGTCAATGAAGTTATCAAGTTTGAAACCTGTCACGACAGCTGACATATATCTGGGCAGTTTAAACTTCAGTTTATAAAAAAATAGCTTTAAACCCTTCAAGTGAACACAAAGCAATGCCCACAGGTTGTTAATGTAATTTCAAAGCATTTTCTATATAGGGCTGGTGAATAATTTTGATATGACATATTGGCAGATTATTCCTTTTTTTAAAAAATCAATGAAGTGTATCCATACATTTAGAATATGGATGTTTGCCGATCTTTATAATGGAGCCTGAGTTTTTAAGATACATGTTGAGAGCAAATGGAGTTGTTAAAGGTTTAACATAAAAAAATATTTTAGCCTGCTGTGAGGCAATTATGAATATGTATCGTACAATGAATGTTTAGTTCAGTGCATACACATTTTGACATTCAGCTAGATCATCATTCTCTGTATAGATTAAATCTTTTGGTTTTATGTTCTGCCATCATTATCTCTGGCAGTACACTACTTTAGTAACAGAACAGATTTGCTTAGGTATAAAATTAACTTTTGATAGCCATAATCTGATTTACAAAGATATTCTTTAGATTTTTTCAAATTTCACAGTTTGATAATCCAGAGCAAAATTTCCTTTTTTTAATATCTCATGGTATTTAGAGGTTAAATACATTAAGACTATAAAAACTGGACATTAACACTGAATCGCCACTCGTATATGACTGTATTGCCTATATGAATGCCCTGGAATATCATATTTATTATGACGCTGTTACACAAGTTCTGCTTGTTAAAAATGAATGCTCAACTCAAGATCCACAGAATTGGTAACACTCTGCAGTAGTGTGACACTAGTAGGGCTGCAGTGATGCAACTTCTAGGTGGTTCAATTTGGTCTAAGCTGCCTCGCACGATTTTCATATTGATTAAGCATAAAGTATTGCTTTCCTGGACCAAAAATGTATCTCTGTTAGTATAAACATACTGGTGAATAAGGATATAGCTTGTTAACATAACTTGAACCAAGAGCTGTGCAAAACTTTGGGCCAGTTAATTAAAATTTTGAAAAATATCTAAGATTTGACAATCAAAAAAAAAAAAAAACATTAAAAAATTGAACTTTCCAGTGCTATTATTGTTCCAATTTTTGTGGCATAAAAATGTCATTCTGCCCCATTCTGACTGTTCTGAAATAAACACATCATAATCTCAAGCTTATTTTGCAACTTTGCGTGTGGGTCGTTATGTTTAACAGTCTCTATTCCCAGAGAAATAAGCTTAGAATGCAGATATATTAAAAGTCTGAGTTCTACATCTTATTTTTCAAAACTTCCATGCCTAAGAAAATGTTATATATAAACAAACTGCTACTCAAACTGAAGACCTGTGTGCATTTCAAAAGACTCCACAAATATTTTATTTTAATCTTTCTGAGTTACAGCTGTGAACCTAAATTCACAGCATGCTGACTTTGTCTCTGCAGCCTAAAAATATAAATGATCATGAAAGATCATTTATAGTGACATAAATGACCACAGCTCTCTGGATATTAAAATTGTGCCCATATTTTCTGATTTTAAAACACATGCAAAATAAATAATCATTTTTTTCATAGTTCATAACACACTCAGTAACAATCAAATTTTGTACAGTATCACTTGAAGCTGATAAAACACACCTTCATGATGTGAAGTCTCTTACCAAGAATCAAAACAAATAATGCTAGAACACAGCTATTAGGGTGTGGTTAATTAAAACGGATGTTTATAACACATATTTTTCATTTAAACATGCTTCTTTATATGTTGTTGCGGGCAACAATTTGCTTCACTAAAAGTATCTTGAAAGTGTACACTATTCTTGTATCATAATATGACACACAACACAGAAATAGTGTTAAAATAATATGCTAAATCTACAGTAATAAAACACATTCCAGAATTCAAAATACGCTACTTTTGAGTCTACTTCTGTGGGTTTATATAACAATCATGAAACTCCAAACCCATAATTACCTTAAAATTTCATTTTGCAGCTTAGTAAAAAAAATACACATGTGGCACTAATATAAACAGGACATTTGGATACCATTAAAGTTAAAGAAAGATCATCAGATATTCAATATATTTATTGCACTGCATAACAGAAACTAGACAGTCTTCCAAATGTTGAATGTGTATGCTCTACTCATTCAGATTCAGTATCTATTCATTTCATAGGGACTGAGTGTAGTTAATAGGACCTTTTTAAAGGGTACATACTATTAAGGATATCAGACAAACACGTAGCCACAGATGACCCCTTTAATCTTGGATTTTGAAGACTGAATGTGCCCTTAAGAAAATCAACTGGTCCATTAGCAGTCCCTTCACATTTTCACGTAAGTTTTGCGCAGTGCCAAATTGTATTTTATAAGAACCATTTTTAAGATCCGTGCAGGTTCTTTATCAAGGTTTTGACTATACTGCTTTTCATAATAACTATTAAAAGTTTTCCCAGCTGCAGGCCTATTATAAATGCCTTTACACTCCTCAATATGAAAACTGGCTTTTTAATCCCCCCTTTTTTTAAGTATTAGGATTTAAATGAGCTTTTCACCTTTTAAGCACACGGCTCAGGCTGGATTTCTCCTAGAAAGTATGGTGAGTTTTCCTAGTCGTGTTTACCTACAATGTTTTTTTTTTTTAAATTCCAGTACTAAACTCCATTAGGGGGTTTATTCAAATTACAATGACGTCCATCATTCCATCAGGTGGAAAATATCATGAAAACAAATCCTTACAGGCTGTCAAGGAAATCCAATGTATGCTAAGTATAAAGTCACAAACGTTCAGGTTCCATTTTGAAATGTCTACAGCAGTACAAAATGTACTGCTAGGGCAGAACAGCCATGTGATCATTTGTGCCATGGATGCTTTGCCAACTGATGATCAGTTACTCTACTTGTGTTTCTCGGTATTTCTTTTTTTTCGCCCATGTTTTAAGTACTCCTGCCAAGAGGAGCAAAGGAAGACATACCTGCTGTGATGTTTTCTTGCTTGGGGCAAATTCCTTTTGTGGGAGTCAGCAGTCTTTCGTCCTCCTCCTCAGGTGTGACCTGGATGCCGATTTCTACTGGTTCCACCACTTTCCTGAGCTCAGTGCGTTGGGGTGAGGGGCTGCCCCTGTCCAAGCTCTTCTCATAACAGCCTGGCCCACTTATGAGGCCATTACACTGCTTTTTTTTGTGCTCAATAAAAACCAAGATGTGCCCCAGAGGGAAATTCATCTGGCACTGTCCGCAGGTCAGGAGGTCATGGTCTCCCACCCCACCACCGGTACCAACGGGACTTGGGTCCATTGCGGTATGAGCTTCAGCATCGTTGATCCTTGCTTCCACATGGTCAGCTTCAGCTTCAGGGTGGAAAAAAGGATACAAGTTTAGAGTCAAGTAAAATGCCATTGGTTTGAATACTGTGTGTAACTGTGAGGTGGTTTATCATGTCACACAGATTGTGATCCTTAACAACACAGCTGAATCACAAAATCCAGACTAATTTTGAGCTGGCATGCATGTGTAGCACCTGATTTCTATAGGTGACTTTTTTGTCAGAATTATTATTTTTTTTATTTAGCTTTTAGTGGACACTAAAAATAGTTTCAGACACTTATAAAAAAAATAAAATAAAAAAAAAATCAGTTGTTTTGTTTTGTTTTCAAAGATGTAGCTCTGTCTTTGAAACTGTCTTCACATGCTAACATTACCTCTTACTAGATACAGATCAGGAAGCCATCACGCCGGCACAGTGAACACTGTCTTGTCTAACACACTTCAAAGATGCCTTTATTTTTTATATCTTACAAGCCCAGGGACCCTTTACAGAGTTTTCACTGGCATTTTGTTTTTACATGTAACAGAAGTAAGGTTAAATAGACAGTTTGGTAAGTCAGTTTCCCAGTTCTCTCCAAGGATGCCAACAATGCCGTAAAAAGCATATCTATGTGGTTATGTTTGTTCCAACATGCACTGCAAAGAACTGGCATTGTAAAAACCTTGCATGTTCCTCGTACTATATAATTATAACTAACCCAAATCACCTACTCAGACTGTATAATGGATAACTTTACAATACTGTCACCTAGGTAACATTAAGGCTCATCATTTTCTTGAGCCTTCAACAAATATTTAAAAAAATATATTTCAGCTCAAAGGATTTTTAGTGTTTTTTTAATCTATATCTTGAAGTAATCAATAAAGGAAGGATGCTGTACATGTAGAGTTGTTGCACCTTGATGCCCAGAAATGAAAATCAACATGAGCCTCTTTGGCCCCAAGCCCCCAAACTCATTGGCCATGAAGGCTTTCAATTTTAATTTTAATGGTGCACCAGTGTTTATCCCATTATGTTGTTCTCAACATGTAATTTAGCACTTTGTTAAACAGGTTCCTCAGAAAAGTTTAGTGAATTTTAGGTAATTTCCTGTGCTGAATTTCAGTGGGTTAACTGCAGTGAATTGGTTATGGTGGAACCTAATGACAAAATATTCATTTAAAGTCTGTTTTTTATGAATAAATAACAGACTGATGTTTGTGAACCTGTTCTAGAATGTTTTCAGGTAATCCAAGTGAAATACAATACTAGTACTCAATGCCTAACAATGAAGAAAATCATTTTTGTTTACAATCAGCATTGGTCTCACCCCAGGAGCAGACCTTTATGTAAAAGAGATGCAGAAATGAGTGAATAATCAACAATAATTATGTAGATCTGATGACTCTGTAAAATATATTAATGTCTGGTTATATAGTTCATTGTGTTTCAGACTTTTTCAGCATTATTAATATATGCATTTTATTGAATTTTAGTTAGAATACACAGTAACTACACTGCCATACTACAAAGATACAAAAAGCAGGTGAATAAACCATGGCATTTTCCTGTTTGTAATTTCTAACACAGAAATACATAGGTTGTGTAGCTATGGGGATAATATACTATGCTGACATTTCCCTAGCAAAACATAAAACTCTAAAATGGTCAGCTTACAGTTGTAGCATCAGTGTAAAGCCAGAAATGAAAAGCATAAAGAAACTATTGCGAACACAAGGAGCTTTTCATTGTTATTTGTTTTATTCTTAGCTGGCTATCAAACTAACGTAGGATAATTACTATACATGTAGAATTTAAAAAAAAAAACTCAAAATAATAAAAAGATTATAATCTATAATATCAAAGCCTTTTTTTGTAAATGCAACCTTACGAACACTGCCAAACTGGCCTCACATTCAAATGGTACATATAAACATACTCTTCAAGATGTAAGATACCGGGCACATGCTTGGGCAACAACTCTTGCAGCCAAACCAGTGCAATGCAACTACCGTTTAAACAGGACTAACTAACCCATGGTTCTCTGAAGCACAGCCACAGATTTATTTTAATTTTAATGGGATTTACAGTACTGTCCAGAATTATATTGCAAAATATTTAAAGTCATGTGAACTGAGCCAAAGGAATCCACTCTGTTGCTGAAAACAAGTGCAATATCTAATCGGAAGCTATCAGCTCAACGTTTATCATTTACTTTTTTTTTTTTTTTTAATCCTCAAAAGTCCCCTATCAATTTAACAGATCCTCTCTTTGCTCCATAGTGACTAACTGCTGGGAAGGGTGTAGCTGCAATAGCTGCAAGCTACCCAGTAACCAATGCATGCCAATGCCCTCTCATGATTGGCAGCCAGACCCACAGTTTGCAGCAAAGGCTCTTCATTTATTTCCCAGTTCCCCACTGTCACCTGAGGGCAAATACAATCCCGTCACTGATGAAAGTACCCCCTGCCCTGTAAAATCAGGATCTGGAAACTCACTGCATCTCTGAGCTGAATTTGGAATCCAGTCTGACAGACTCTGTTTCAACAACCTTCTGACTCTGGTGGTCAACAAACAAACGAAGTGCTGTAATGAGGCACCATGCTGGCCCATACAGGAATGCAGTATATTCTATTCAGAGATGGCAATCAATACTGATTACAATAACCTGCACATACACAAACACTTGAGCCTTTCGTTGAAAGTCTTCTTTTATTTTTTTTACTTTATTACATAAATAGGCACAAAAAAATATTCGCGCAAACAATGGAATTTCACTGAGATAGTCAACTCCAAAAGATAATAATCTGCAAGATGTCACACAACAACCTTATTATACTGCTTATAAGTCAAATGTACCTGGATTCCTTAAATGGTGTATTAAATTATAACATGCAATATATATTATATATATTGGAGATCTGCGTATATATATATATATATATATATCTATATATAGATATATATCTATATATATATATATAATAGTACTATAATACGGTATATATAATAGTACACTAGTATCAGAGTAATCCTTACGGCGTAAACAGGCATCCTACAATTAAAATTTAATTCTTACAGGTGGTCTAGGTTTTATATGTTTGGACGAATTAGAGTCAGATATTTTGTTTATTCCCGCGAAATATTGCATATACAATAACGCAAAGTGTGTATAAATTATGTATGTCATTTTTATAAGAATGATACGCAATTCAGTCAAATACATATCTTGAAAACTAGGCAGTTACAAGATTTATAATGTCCTTTTCATTAACCTTTTATCTGTATTACTGCAGAATACACTTTGTTTTTGTTTTATTAAAATGTAGCAATATCAACTATAAAAAATTGTGTTGTACTAGAACGATTTTAGATTTTTTTTTTATTATTATGTTTTTACAATAAAATACCAGAGAAACATTATATTTTATGAATAAAAATAAATTGTTGTAAGGTTTTGAGGCAAATGTTCAGCAACGACAAAAGGTGGCAATTTTCCCTTTTAAATTTGAATACCAGCAAACAAAAGTGTAACACAAAATGCTACAATAACCCCCATCCTGAGTAGGACATTCTGTAAATTGGGTACAATATGTTACTGTACGATATCACACTGCTGAACACATTTTCTCTTCATGTCCGATACTCTGGATATTTTTCAATAACAAACAAATGTGTATCTGACTTTTAGTTCTACAGTAATCAAGCAAGCTATGTGAAATTAATACGAAATCAATAACTAAGTCAAACAGCATAAAAACTTGTACCCATGAGATTCTAGAAATACTGTAGTTCCTGAGGTGTGGTTACAAGTTGGTCAACACAACTTTGGACATATCAAGTAAACTATTTAACTAAAACATAGTTATCTTACAATTACAAGATTCCAATGCTGTATTCATTAACTGTTTAAAAATGTTCACATTACATAAAAAAGAAAGCATATTTGCAATCAAAATGTGACATAGTGCACAGTATCAGTATTAGGGCTTACAATACTGTCATTGTCACAGATTGTAGTGCACCTGTGTGATAATGATCAAATGTTTAATTAGTAATAATATTGATGATTCAAATACAATATGCCAATATTGTGTATTGAGTAGTTACTATATAATAACTGCAACAACTCTAATGTTTATTTATCATGTGATCTAAGACATGCATGAGAGATCAAAATAAACTACTGTACCCAACCCCCATGAAAACAAAGATTCAGGAAATATGTTTATGCTCCTCCTTCCACTTACAACCTTACACACAGACTAAGAGCTCCCCCTAGCAGGTCTGACATAGCAATAACAACCAAGGTGAAGTGTGGAAAGGAAGTTACAACAAAGAAGCTGATTTAGAAAGACAAACTTCATAGAGAAGAAAGACACTGACACAAACAAAAATGACATCAAGCTTACTAAACATATGAGAAGTATAGAACATCCATTAATCAATAATGTAGGGTATAAATGAAGCAATAATGAAGATACAGACACCCCCCCCCCCCCCCATTGACTTCCTAGGTCAAAAGAGCAGGGATGACTTGTTGCAGTAACCTATTGCTAAACTGAAAAATAAAACTAATTGTATGCTTCTGTTAATCCATTTGTTTGCATAAGATGTCTCTTCCTTTTCTAGAGAAAGCTTTTGTTTAATACATTAATCCTCTGTCAAGTGATTGTACCAATCAAACGGATACAGAACGACATTAACCTTTGAACAGTAACAGTAATTACTGTGTTACTTTCTATTTCAAACCAAAATATTTTAATTATGCAGCTAATTTAAAATTAAAAAGCTAATATAAAGGTTCTGTAGGTAAGGGCTTACATATGAACACCATGAATGGAGAGTCTTTATTTTAAGTATTCAAACTTGCCTGTTGAATTTACATTACTGTTATATTTGATACAAATAAAAATATAATTTACACCACCATTAGAATGATGTACATACAGCACAGTAGTCTGCATTTAAGGAAATATATCTGGTCAGCCAAAATGTACACATATACATTATCAGAAGTTTTGTTCTACATTACAAAACCTGTACCAATCAAACAACTTCTATCAATAATATCACACTATATGCCAAGAGCAAAATAGTAATAAACAAATAAATACATAAATAAATAAATAAATAAATAAATAAATAAAAAACAGTTTTTCATTTGCCACTTTCGAATTAGTAAAATAGTCGTCCTATGTTTAGTAACAATATTTGTACATTTGTCACGGAATTTACGCAGACAGGAGATTAAACTCATGCACAACACAGATTATTTTTATGTGATTTTTATGCAGTGTAATAAAGCACTTGTCAGAATAAACTCTGCAACTGAAGAGTAAAATGATTACTTTGCAAAAACTATGCTAATTCAAGTCCTCTGGAAGACTAGATGTTAACAAAAACAGAATACCATAGAAGGCATATTGACGATCAAGCAAACACTTACATTGCATCTGAAAAGGCAATGGTGATTTTTTTTTTTAATTAATTGGGGAGGAAGGTTTTTTATATATATATATATGATATATATATATATATCTATATATATATATATATATAGATATATATTATATATATATTGTATTGATTTATAAATATTAATAAAGAATTCTAGCTGGGCATTACGGAATCCTGAAATGGATTGATGGATATATAATATTTTGTAGCTTTTTTTGATGCAATTTTATTGAACAACACTTAACATTGACAAATATTGTTTGCTTTTTTATAATAATCTGTGTAGCATAGTCTTTTTTTTTATTAATTTGTGTTATTTATTCACTAAATGATCAATTAGAATGATATTAAAAAAAAAACATGCAGGTAATATATACAGAACAGTACTTAAGTTCTTATGATAAACTGATCCATTTGCAAAAATAAGTTGCAGGCTGCTGTATGATTGGTGCGTTTAAGCAAAATTAATCTTAAGGATAGTTTTAAACAATCAAGTGTTCGAACAGATGAAGAACAAACTACATAGCTGTGGTTATTTAAGCTAACTCAGTTTTCAAAAGAGAAAACTACCTGTGGACTTTATATAAGACTTTATAACATTTCAAAGTGCGTTTGAACTACAGGCAGTGAAACAGACAAAAAAAAAATACTTAATTTCTGGCTACGCCTAGACTGATGTTTTAATGAAATATGACAGCACATTTTTTCATGACAGAATCTCAGCTTATATTTTAAGTCCTTTGCCTAGAAATTTCTCTCCAGTCTAGTACAATCGATTCAGGATTTATTAAACTAGTACAATCTATTCAAGATTTACTCTTCTTTTTCTCTATGCCGCCAAAATGTTTCCTGAGATGACTATACTGGGTTACCATGTCACTTCCTATTTGACATATAAACCTACAGACTATTTCTTCTTCTTCATGAGTCTAGATTTTTCTTTTTTTCCTTCACAAATGTCTATTTACAGCTTAAAATACCTGCGATGATGAATTTATGATGTGGATTTGGCCACCTTTTCTGTCTGGCCCTTAGCTGTGGGCTATCAGCTCATGCCTAGTTCCAAAACACACACACACACACACACACACACACACACACACACACACAGAGTTCATAACACTGCATGCCTGTTCAATATTTAGAAAAAGGTGGTGTAATTCTCAACATCATCATCATCATCATCATCATCATCATCATCAAACTAGTATTCCTGTACAGGTAATTACACGCTACTCCCAACCAAAAATGTTTATAACTAGATTTTCTACATAGAGATGTAGTGGTTATTGAATAGTGTATTTAGCAAAGGGTTTTGTATGAAAAAACAACCTGACCAGTTGTACAGTGATAATATATTTTATAAACACGCCTCTCTTGGTTACATTGTGATGTGCTGTAAACCTTTTAAGCAAATCAATGATTCGTTTACTGTAACAATAGGAATTAAGTAATTGGCCAATGAGATACCTTATAGGCGCAACTATAAAGTGCCTTACAAAAGTTGGATGAATGTTAAATGCCCCGTTTGATTAAACACTAATAACACTAATATGCATGTTTTGGAAAATTAAGAGCTTTCTAGTAATTGCATTTAGTATATTTAAACATAAACTCAGTTTGTAATAAACAGATACAAAACAAAACACAGTGCTAACAAAATAAATCAGATTTGAATAATTGCATCCTGAATTATCTAAATAAGCCCACATTACTTTTTTTTTTTTTTTTTTTTTTTTTTTTCAAACAAACTTGTTGGATATGGCTTTATAGATAAAATATTAAAACTAAATGATTTGCTTCTGTTTCAACACAAACGTATGGAATACTAGTACGCTACACAAATATGATCAATATAACAATGTAAATCAATGCATGCAACCAAACAACTGGCGCTGTGTTCCTTTTAGATATAAAAATATTCAATAAGGGAAGCTCAAGTCGAGATTTGTGTGTGTGTGTGTGCATACACACACACACACACACACACACACACACACACACTTTCTAACAAAAGAGCTATTTGTCTCCTGAGTTTGATTACACGTTTGAGTGACATTCTTAACGACATCCATTCTTTAACATGTTGATAAATGGATTGGTGGGTCACATTTACAATTAGCTTTCAACGTTCAACTCAAGTACCGGGGAAATACAGGTTTTTTCTTAAAATGACTGCATTTCCTGCACATTCCTATTTGCTACCTTTGACTTTCATTGTGCAACCCTGGCTGCACCCCTTATACATTACCCTACATGCACTATCATAAACCATTTGCGAGATAATTCTACAAATGATGGTTATGCGTTATCACATTTCTATAACTACACACCTTTAGACGTTGCATTATAATTAAAATACACGATATGTGTTCAAATTATAGTTAATTATATTGTACCCAGTACCTAGTAGTACCCCAAAAAGAACTGGCCCCTTTGACGTATTAAATGTATCTCCTTGATAATTGTTGTTGCTGAGGAACTGTATTTAGACTGTAGAGTATAGTAGTGCACAAATATTACAATGATATACGAGTGAACACATTTCCTTTCCTGAGTATAAATGACAAAAACATATTTAAATGACAGCACCAGTAACATCCCATAAACATGTGAAAATAATACTAATAATACATGTATAATAAATAATAAATACAATAATGTAATATGGAGCGAGAGAGGGAGAGAGAGAGAGAGAGAGAGAGAGAGAGAGAGAGAGAGAGAGAGAGAGAGAATGGCCTTTTCCCATGCAATTTATTTTTATGATAAAAATAAATAAATAAATAAATGTGACGGCAGATATGCTCACGTTTTCAAAACAAAACTCCAGCTGAATAGTAAAATAACAGCACAAAAGAGATACTATATACGGTCAATAAAAAATACGAAACTGCTGCTTGTGTTGTTGGTGAAAGGGTTTCGCAACAGTAGACTTGTCATGGAAGGGGAAATCTCTATAATATTTATTCATGTATTTATTTATGTATTTATGTATGTATTTATTTAAATGATCTTGCAAAATAAAACATAAATATTCGGATTTCAAACCTCTCTCATAGGTCTCTGTCCAGTTCGACACGTCTCAGACTTGCAAGTTTCTGTTTGTTTGTTTTTTATCGTTACCAGTTGTCAAGAGCCAACACTTTGGTGGAAGACAGCTTGTTTTAACAAAACAGTTAATATTTTCAGAAATATTGGTGGATATATAACCTTTTACAAAAATAATTGTATCAGACATTATAAAGCAGACAGTTTGCACAGTCTAGCAACATACCCTGGAGGCTTGTGGGGTGAATTTTTTATCACTGAATAAAGTTCCTTCTTTGTTTATATAATAATACAATTTTATTTCGCTTGTTATCTTTGTTGTAAGATAATTTGAATTGTTATTACAAATAGTTATATTGTGGTCATAGTGTAACACAATACACTTCCCTTTATTTTCATCTTACCTACGAAATGGCCTAACAACACTCATGCACGACTATACCGATCATGTTTAGTTTTCATTTATCAAAATGTTTTACGCGCACTCTTTTAAATATTTATTATTATTATTATTATTATTATTATTATTATTATTATTATTATTATTATTATTATGTGTTCATTTAGTTATTTATGTATTTTACTTATTTTTAAACAAATGGATGTTACATCATGTTTTAATGTATTTGGCTGAAGTTTATATTATAGTTCAGATATATTTTGAGAAAAAAATCTTCTGTGTCTACTTCATCAAAACATCAAACTAAATGGCATGTTAATCGCTTTCTGTTATGCATGCCACGTCTTTTTAAAGACTGTAAGGTTCTTCATCACTCACTTACTAAATCTCAACCACTGCAGCTTAGGCCACCGTATATCAGTAGGGTCTAACAACATTATTTCTGGACAGTGTCAACACAGACCACAGAACAGTCCCATCACCTGGTACAATACAATGTTACTTAGCCTTAGCATTGACAACCAAGCCGTCGTGTAACTCACAGGCAACTTAAAAAAAAAAAAAAAAAAAACACCCTTGAAGTATGTAAAAGCTAAATGCATAAAACTGTACTTTGCTCGGTGTGTTCGAATTAAAATTGCAATTCTACTTACATGTAATTATTTCTCGTTGTGACAAGTGCTGTGGATTTCCCTGCTTGCGACGGGACATTGCCCTGGCATTTACATTGGCATCGCCCGGAGACTCGTACTCTGAAGGATCGGATGGTTTTCCCCCCGTTTCTTCTTTTTTTTTTTTTCCTTCAGTAACTTTTCCTGCGACTTCCCCAACACTGGCACTGCTCCACTATTTGGACTACAACCCAGAGCAATCAGATTGTGTAGAGGTCCCTGGATCAAAGCTGAAAACTGTCTTTGTGTCAGGCAGTGACTTATAAGTACAGTAGTCTTTCCTTGTTGAACAGAACTGGAAATTGTGAAGAAAACTGTCTTTTTCCTCCAAAAAAAAACGTTCAATGTCACACCACCTGGCAAAAGGCTTTACCAGTAAATCTAGCCAGGTACAAAAGCGCAAAAATATACCTTTTCGCAATTGCCTGTGACTGACAGTAGACTACCGCACTCTTATACCTTTTTCAAAAAAAAAAAAGAAAAAAAAGGAAAAAAAAAAGGCAATGCCTGGAGCTTGAGAGCTGGGGTACGCAGGGTACCTTTCTTCACCCAAATTGTGGACTTGGTGTTTTGGCAGGCAAAATGCACTTTTGTTTCTGCACACAAAATCCAGTGTCCATTCGCAGTTGCGTGTGCCATGCGATGGACACCTTCTTTTCTCTTAGTACTGCTGGCTCTACTAGTGCGTGGAATGCCAATGACTTTTAGCCTGTGTAACTCTTTGCACTTGCTCCCCTTGTCTGACACTGGGAGAACTCTGACTGCCACCTCCTTCCAAATAAAACAAGACCTGCTGGGTATTTTTTTTTTTTTTTTTTTTTTTTTTTTTTTTTCACTGTGAAGATGGCGGAGTCCTGCGTCTCTGGAAGCTCTCTGTCTCTGTGGCTGGGGCTGCCTCTGTACAATGGGATAAAATTCAAGTTCAAGTGCGGACGTGACGTTAAGTCTACAGTGAGAAAGAAAATCTGTAGTCTGCGAGACTGCAAGAGCACTGGGGGCGACTAGCGGTGGCTTTTCACATTGGATCACTTGAGTTGCAAAAAAAATAAATAAATAAATAAAACCCAATGGACATCGTGCGCCCGTGTGCCAGGATCACTATGAGAACACGAGAACGTGTCTATGTACAACGATTGATGTTGTAATAAACGTGATATTAAATAGATGCATCAAATCCTTAAGTAAAACGGTTTTTAAAATTCAGTCAATGTTATTTGTTGCAAATTAAAAACACATGGCCGTTCTCAACTAAGATGACTACAGCAGTGTGGAATTCCAACCATTCAGCATTTGGTAATGGGCTACTCAACCAGAGACAAGCATACATTCACATATTTTGCTGGCCTTCGTTTATATTGACCATTTACTGTATGTTGAATGTTTTGTATTCTCCTAAAGCATAGGGTACATGGTAATAAAAGATGAGCTTAAAAAAGAAAAAGTCAGGGTTTCGGTTTTAGTTTTCTTCCATACTTACGTAGTATGTCTATTTTATAGAAATACTCACATTAAGGGAGATCATTTGCTTGTAGTTGCAACATAGCCATGTTTATGTTAACAGTGGGTAAAATGGACATGTTTCAAACATGTGTTACAGGAGAGCAGAGACTGAGAAGAGAAGGGTACGTACTGTAACAGAATGTCAGAAGGCTTGAGAGAGATTGTAAAGACAGGGGCATCATGCGCCATTCAGTTAAGCAGGTACTGTACACTGCCGAGATAACTAACCAAAATTCACAATCAGTAGTAAAGAGCTATTGTACGTGTGTTATGAATGCGGACAGTTAATATTTTACAATAGGTCGGTGCAGTAGCCTTTATTTAATCTGGAATTGTATGTATTCAGAACTAAATATGCGTTAATTGTAATAGTATAAAAATGTAGCCATTATGTCAGCATGTTAGTATGATTTTGGGGGAAAAAGATTACATTTACTAACAGATTTTATCATTGTACGTGCAAAGACATCACTTTAGACCTTACACAGAAGTATGCTTTGTATATGTATTGGAGTCTTATAATTTGTCATCCTATTCTGATTGAAAGGATACAGCATCTATACAGCATTTTAGCACAGACCCATCTCCCTGCAGCTTGAAACACTTCAGTTGTTGGTGGTCATCAACATTTTTGTTTCCAAAGAGCTGTGCTTGTGTTTTAAAACTACAGTGGTCAACATCCTACTTAGAAATAGCTAGAAGGTCAAAAAGTTTGGACCTCCTTTTATATATAACAGATACTAACTTTTATGGGGACTAGATCATTTCATCAGACATTGTATCTCATTTGTTAAAAAAAAGTTGCACTGTAATTATATATAATGGGGTTTTGCAATTGCTATTGACTTTATACTTACAGAGCATTTATCTTAAAATAATTCTTGCTTATCAGGTTCTGCTTAATTAGGTCAGAATAAGAAGACATATTTTCTAGAAATGTAGCTAATCTGTAAAAATCAGTCAGGAAGCTTATGTCATGCGGCAGGAGTTTGTTGAAATTAAACAGCAGTTATAAAACAATGTATTCAGATTGAAGTTAAAAAAATCTTTGGAACTATTATTATCATATCAATGCAAAACTATCACACAAACATAAAAATAAGATTAATAAAATACAGTTAAATTAAATTACAATAATCTGTGTGTCATCTTGTGTTTTAACATTTTCTGTTATAAATCTAAAACAGACCCCTGGATTGTATAAGCTGACTCCACAAGCACACAGCAAGCACATTCACTTGAAATACCTATCTATGATATATTTAATATCTAAACAATACATCACAACCCTTGTATGCAATAATAATTCCAAATAGCTGTTATGTAATGTCTATATACAATACACTGCCAAAATTATATTTATATACACAAAAAATAGATACAATAGCCTACTGTATGATGTATGCATTTGAAGTGATACCTGCAGTCATTACTGCAACTGTAACTACAGCTATTGTAAATACGTTGTAAAACAGCCCCTTGCAGAAGTCTTTGTTGTTAAACGAAGTCCATGGTATTTAGAGACTAAAGCAATGGTACTGGCTCTTCCAGTCCAGTCCAAACGAAACCCATTCCAGTCCATTCCAAACCAGGACCTTGTTCTAATTAGTTTACATTATTCTATTCAATAATAAAGACCTGCAAATAGTATCATCTGAAGAAAAGGGTCTCATTTGTAGTCAGCCCCCAATGCGAATTCATTTGTGCATGCTAGTTTATGTTTTGCGCCATCTTTGAATCTTGTCTGGTAAACACAGTCTCATTTCAATGGTTTTGCATTGAAATTTAAAGATGTCATGCAATTTGCAATGGGACTCAGTTGTGCTGGAGACAGCATTTGGCACCTAAAATGCCAACTATAGTCTCCATTGAAAAGTAAATAGAGACACTACTGTATTCTGCTCTGCTACAGTAGTAAATGCACTTATTATCAGTACAATGTTCTCTGATCTTACAAAGCAAAGAATGTAAAACAAATTGCATATCCAATTAATACGGTTATACAACTTATTGTACATTATTGCTTTATTATTAAAATTGTGCTGGCTAGGAGACACTATTTGGCAGGGACAGTATTTAGCACCTAAGGTGCCAAATACTGCCAGGAGACCTTATTTGGTAAAGCACCTGTACTGGTATCCAAATACTTGCACACATATTTTGAAATGTTTCCCAATGAATTAATTTCTGTGTTTCTATTCTGCTGTAACATAATTTAACAATCTGATGTGCTGCCGTAAAGTCATTTCATTACTGGTTGTATGACTGGATTTACTTTACTTGTCTATTCATCTGAATGATGTAAGAACCTAGCAATTTCCTGAAGTGGTAAGGTAGCCCTACTATTTGCGTGTAGTATACAACAAAGCATGATTTTACAATATGAAGACCTGTGTCACATTTAATTAGGAAACATCCATATTTTAAAAAACCCAGTCCACAAGTAGATCCTTTGTTTAAAGTAGAAAGCAACTGAGAAAATATTTGTGCTTTCTTGAACATAATCATTTAGTTCAAAGTACCTATGTAACACCTTATGTTACATCACTGTGAAACTGTCTGTTAAATGCTAACAAATACCTGTATTTAATTTAATTGGATTTGCAATTAAGTTAAGACTCATTAACTCCCTCCAGTTAACGCTCAATTATTTTACTAGCATTTTTGTACATGTAACTTCAATTATTACAATAGTGATAATGGCCATCACATACTTAAACACCAGTAATTACTAATTGTAATAGTTTTTTGGGGGAATAGTTATTGTCTTGCATTAGACGCTTACATACTTGTATATGTATTACTATTTAAATTATAATGTTCTTAAACATTTCGGTTTAAAATATTAGGAGATTGAAATTATATGACGGTTAAAATAAGCAACGTAATACAATTGGTATACATATCTCCACTGGTAAACCGGTAGGGAGTATGGACCATTTATTTGTTATTTTAATTTTAGTCCGACCCAAATATTTGCATGTATACTACAAAACATCAGTGTGATTATTATTTGTTTATTTAGCAGACACCTTTATACAAGGTGACTTACAGAGACCAGGGTGTGTAAACTATCCATCAGCTGCAGAGTCACTTATTGCAACGTCTCACCTGACAGACGGAACACAAAGAGGTTAATTGACTTGCTGAGGGTCACACACACTCAGCGAGTGAGCCAAGATTTGAACCTGAGACCTCCCAGTTGCAAGACCTTTTCGTTAACCACTGTACCACACAGCCTGCAATTATTATTATTATTATTATTATTATTATTATTATTATTATTATTATTATTATTATTATTATTATTATTATTATTATTATTATTATGAGGAGGAGGATGATGATGATGCTGTTGGGGATATTTCAGGTACCACCTATGAGCACGTCTAAGACCAAAGGCTGGTATCCTATGGGGCAAAACAAATAATGAAATTAAATATAATACTGTTAATATGAAAGACAATCACAGCATGTAATGCAACAGGGACCTCTGTTGGAATATTTAGGTAACTGCTCACATGAGGGTAATTATTTTAAATACAGGTCTCGAAATCAAGCACCAGGCTTTTCTGGCTTAAATTCCAAAAGTACAAAGGTGTATAAACTCTAAAGTCAGCCTGGTGTAGCATACTATACAGAATCTGGAACCAATACATTAAAACACAGGAAGGAAGTTCCATAACTTTACACAAAAAGTACATGAACTTAACTGCAGCGTATTGATGGGAATTTGTACTTAGCACTCAGTGTCACTCGGTGGTCTAATGTTTCAACTGCAATGTTATGAACAGCCTTGCAGCTTGCCTGCTGTAGGCCTCTATTTATCAGACAACATTATGAAAGTGTATCTGGTAAAATATTCAATAGGCTTGACATTATTTACCCCTCAAATAAAATGCAAACAAAAATAAAATTAGAAGGCACACAAGTGAATAGTTTGTAGACCTTAATATTTAAACCCACACTGAAAGGTATCTCTTACAGACAATGTGGTGCCATTATTAAATTGTTATGGGAAATATATTTTAGTAGTTGCCCGTGTAAATATTTTGTGGTAGTTTGAAAACATTGAACCAAAGTGAAACCTTTTCCATTTTTTCAATTCTTGCAATAAAAGCATTTCTATGTAATTAGTGTTTCTTGAATGCTCCAAAACAAAACCAACAAATGTCTACTTCACAGCCACCTGTGGACTTCTTTTTCCTCAATGAAATAAAATGACCAGGTACAGGCAGAAATACTTTACCCTTGGTTGCTGTTCATTTATTTATTTATTCATTAATTTATTTATTTTTACAGCCATTGTGTTGAGCAACAAAACCAAGTATAATTCCAAATCATTGTGTTGTTAGCTTGGGGGAATTGAAAACTTTTAATTCCCATTTATCTCCGGTAATTTGGAGCAATTTCTCTTTTACAATAACTTTGTAATGAAAAAACAGGTATGCCAACACAGCGCAGCTTTTAAACAAGGGTAAATAAATAATAAAGATTATCTCTGCTTCACTTGTATGACAAACTCTAATCCCAGCAGCAGTATACTCTAACACACTGGGTTGGGGTCTGTTCACAAAATGAAAAATAAACTTGGTTGTGGGTGCTGAGAGGATCGATGATTTCTTTTGTGATTCACTCTTGGGTACCTCTCATGTGGGCAATCTAGTCTTTCTGTTTGTGGAATTTGGGTAACAAATATGGTGAGAAATGTAATTGTTTAAAGAAAAATTGCAGTGATGTGTGACTAAACCTATTCCTGGCAGTACAATGCAGTCATGCTCTAAC
This sequence comes from Polyodon spathula, assembly GCF_017654505.1. NCBI lineage: Eukaryota > Metazoa > Chordata > Actinopteri > Acipenseriformes > Polyodontidae > Polyodon > Polyodon spathula. The sequence goes on from NC_054545.1 coordinate 6,811,893, forward strand.
TACTCTGGGGAGTGAGGGCCACAATTTTGGCATAAAATAGGAAGGTTTAATATTGCCAAAGACAGAGACATATATATATATATATATATTAATATATATATAATATATCTTATATATATATATATATATTATATTATATATATATATATATATCACTATCATATGTCCTTTAGCATGTCCCTAGTCTTTACGTCTATAAAATTTACTTAACATTCCATAAGAGTAAATGTACAGAAATGTCTTTTTTTTTTTTTTAAAAAGGGTTCAGTATTGTTGAAATGGTGTATAAACAGCATGGCAAAAATTAAGTGTTCTGTACTATGTTATTAAGTGTACAATTACATTTTCTGAGACAATTGTAACAATATTAAATGAACAAGAAACAGTTTCAGAAAGAAGGAGTAGCATTATTGTTCTTAAATGTCTTTGGCTAGTTAAAAAAAAAAAACTCTAAAATAAATGTCTCTGGCTAAAAAAAAAAAAAAAAAACTCTAAAATAAATGTTGTCTTGGCACTTGCTTTAAAATAGGATATTTTTTAGTGTTCTGTTTACCATGAAACAGGGTTTTTTTTTAGATTCTGACATCAGACTTCACAATAACAAACAAACACAAAAGGTCTCTGTTATGAAATTGTACATTTGCGGTTGTATTTATACTGTAACAAGAAAACATGTGATAATGGCAATACTGGGTGTTTTTTTCTCGGTTGGGTGCACCTGCAAAGCTCATTGGTAAGTCAGAGGGCTTGTGATGCAGAGAGATGATGGGAAGTTCTCCACAATGCTTATTACAGGGGGATTTGACCAATAGGTTATCATTCCCTTCATGCTGACATAACCCTTAGGCATTCTTCAGATAACTCAGCCATTCCAAAGCATGTAGGGTGAAATATTAGTGCACCTGCTACTAACCCAAGACCAGGTGCATGCTAGGCATTAGTACCTATGTGCTGTATCGATCTATAAGTGATTACTAGTGGCATCTTTGGCCGCAGATCGGTGGGCTTTACAATGAGCAATATTAGATTCACTGTCCATAAATTGTCTGTATTTCAGACCCTTGTATTTCAATGTGAGTGTTATGAGGTCCCAAAGGAACGCTGACCCTTTGCATCAGTGTTGTTTCATGTTTACTGTACAATATTTGCAAAAGAGAATGACTGCACATCTGCCCATCTTTATGTAGAAAAATACAGTTATTTCAAGTGGATTCTAGTGTATATAACACTGCCATCTACATACTTTCCTGTGTATTAAACTTTTTGCTTGTTTTTGTAATGTGTTCTTTTCACAATTAATGCGCACAGAAGTTGTGCTAATTAATAGTATTTCTGTTTTATTTGCAAATAAATGATGTTGTTTTTTCTGTATACACTTCTAAAATATGTACTATTAGAAATACTTACAGTAGTTATGATTTTATAATCATAATGGATTTATAATTTACCAGTGGGAAAGCTATGTTTAAAGGTATGTTAAAATGGGTAAGTGTCAGTGTTTGATATTGGTAAAGAGAGTAGGCAGAAGGCTGTACCCATTTAATTCTTCACAAAGGGCAATTGACTTCATTCAACGCTACACTCTCGCACCCACACTTAATGGAACATTTGTTTATAGTTCATGTCTATGATAGTTATGGGTTTTTATTCCCAATTAGTTTGGCAGTTTTGTTAAATTGTAGTTTAGTTTGTAGTCTTCATTTTAGGTTTACAATTCATGTATTTATTTTATATATAATAAAATTCTGTTTATTTATAGTTTAAATTCACAAATCTAGCAAGGTGCAAACCATCAGCTTTCTTTAGCTGCCACAAAGGAGTCACATCACCACTAGAGCAATGCTTGTGAACTATATTTTATTTCTCAATGCTTTTTAATGCTCTGTATGAAAATGCATAATGTCAGAGTAGTGCAGTTCTGGTGAAATGACAGTAATAACCAAAAGTAACTGAATACGTTTTTATGACAGAAATGATTAGTACTTGAGTAGAATGTCCTCATTAGGTGCAAATTTGTTAACACTTAATCTATGATAACTTAATTCAGCATTGCTGGAGGCTTGCATAGTGCATATAAGAAGTGACCTTTAATGTTTCTGCCAGTGTGAATTATTTTATTCAAAAGGTGCTGTCATTATTTCAATTTAAAATCCATTGTACACTGTTGCTATCTGGATGGAATATAGAACAGTAACCTTTCTCTACAATAACAACCATATACTTGATTTAGCTTCACTCTTGTCTAAACTTAGAAGAGCTTAAGTGTGAATCATCAACAGTCTGCATATTTGAGAACGATGCATTAGTAATGGTAATAACAAAGTCTGTTTTTTTTGCCTAAAACGTGTGTATTTTCTATTAAATAATATACAGTATTTGCAGGCATGCTACATCTGATTAACCTATCCTTTACATATTTCAAATACAATTATTTATTGATAAATTGTTAGTCAGTTGCAACAGGACCAATCACGTTGACCAGTGTTTATTTAATCTTGCAAGAGAGAACTAAAGACAAATACAGCTGTACGACTGTCTACCTGGATCTTCCATCCATATCTATTTAAAACCCTTATGCTGCTGCATATGACTATGAATAATGGATTCCCTTTTGGAAGCTGTCAGTTTAACTGGTATTTTCACTACAAAGCACAATCAGCAGTTTACCAGTTTAAGTCCTTCCTTATCATATCTATTTGTTTTCCCTGTATCAACCTCCCTTAAAGATTCCCCATATTGCTTCTTGGGACTAGGTCTACCATATCCTCATTGTTCTAATTCAGTCTCTTTTGAGCCTATCGGCTCCCTCTGCTGCTAGTAACCTATTCTATCCGCTACTGCATTCCCATTCTTATTCTGCATCACCAAGTCTAGCTTGTTCACATAATCCTTCATTCTGTCATCATTCCTTATCTGCTCAATCTCTCAGTGTTGTACAGTATGTATCTAGCAGGACCTGGGTATAAGCTCTGGTCTAGCTATAAGTGGTATGAGTCTATGTTCCCTGCTTCTAGGGTCCCCAGCTTTCTCTAGCAGGGCAGCATAGGACCAAATGACACTCTTCCAATATCCTCAAACATCCTAGCCTGGCCTTAGGAGTATATTTTGAAATGGCAATAGTTTCTTTACAGGTAAAACCAATATCAAACTGGTACCATTTACAATATACAAAGTGATATTTGAAATATAGAGCATTTTACCAGTCACCTGAACTAACCAGTCACCTGTTTTACCAACGAATAATACCAGTGATAAACAGAGGCAGCCTGAGCAAACCTTGAATGAGTTAGTACCGTAGATGACTGCTTAATTCAGCTTTGACTATGGTAGCCTTGGCAGAAAGGTTAACAACACATACTGATATGCTGTTTTAGTTGGATTTGTTTTATTACTGTATGTCCCAAGTGTCTACTTGCTACCAATTGTCTTTGTAGTTATTTGAAAGCTGCTAATAAACAGGTTTGTTAGTTGTTTATAAGCAAAGCGTTTTTTGGAAGGGGCATTACAGCAAGTGCCCTTTGCACACAATTCAATTGTTTTAATTCATCCAAACCAAGCAGTTCACTTTATAATTCTCATACTATTTCGTTCTATATTCTCTCCTGAATATTTTTTTTTATAGGAAAAATAATTGTAGCAGTTTAAATAAAGCACTTTCTTCCATTACTATTTGTTTAAAAAATTACATTTTGTAAGATAAGAGCTAAATGGTGTTTAGGACTATAATGGTAAACCATTAATTTATTCTCAGTAAACTGAGGTTATCTTTAGACAGCATCCTGCCATGATAATGAAAATGTATTTCATTAATGAATCTTTTTTGTTTTCCATCATTTAATCTGATTTGCCTTGAGCAAGAAAACAAATCTATTAAATGGAGATCAATACTTACTATTCATTTTAATATACTAGTAGTATATTTCTATGCAGCTTGGAGCCTCACTGACACACTGAAAACAGTTATTGACAAAATAATATTACAAAACTATAATATATCTGTGATATTAATGACAATGATACATGTATATGAGTAATAAACAAGACATGTTTTTGTTGTGCCATCAAATATCATTTCAACTCCACTATTAGCCATTTTTATGATTTGCTTCTGCTTTAACATGGCCAGTGTTAAAATTACTTCAGTGTGAAATAAATTATTCACTTTTTCAAGAGTCTCAATTAGATTTTTGTCTTTTCAGTTGCATTCTTTATACTGGCTGACTTTTTATCAGTTTTGTTCACTGAGTAAAAAAAAAACAAAAAAAAAAAAACTAATTTTGAACGGTTCTTAGGCCTGTGTTGTTAGTCAATGCTTCTTTGTTCACCTCCATCATAAATGAAATAAAAGACTTATATTTGTTTTTAATTCAACTGAAAAGTATTGCATTAAACCTTTCACTTCAAAATCAAATGTAAACACCATGAAACCCTTCATTAGTTCAAACACATCAATTGCTACCATCACTATCACAAGTTAAACATTTCTAAATTATTCACATTTTAAATAATTAGTAATAATAATTTGCCTTGCCTTTTAAACTAAACCCTTACCAAATTAAAAATTTAAAACGAGCAAATTATTATTACTGGGTGGCATATTGCTGCCATCTTCTGGTATGTTTTTGTTATTATTTATTATTGCAAAAAATACTAACTGGCAGATCTCTCATCAGTTTTACCTTTACAGAAGCATTACAAAACTCTATCTGTGTATAGTATAATCACAAGTACTGCAACAGCCAGTAGCTCAACATTACTAAAGTGTAGGCACGGTACAGCTTAAATCACTGCAGACGTGGGTGTGATCTATTTTTCTGTTGCCAACTAAATGTAAAGCTTTGCAAAAAAAAGAAAAAAAAAAAAAGAAATGAAAAAAAAAGAAAAACTAAAAGAAAATTGTTATACATGACCCCAGCAAATAATCTGTAAACTGCTGCTTGGTGCTGAAGTGTCACTGGGTAATGCTGCGCATGTTAAATGTGAAATGAGTTTGTTAGTCTTTACTTAATCCCCCATTAACACAATTCAGCACAATTTAGGGTCTGTTTAAATGAGACTCAGGAGGAAATGATGTCCAGGACAGAGCTTGGTGGCAGATCTCACCCAAATTGTAATGTATGGGGTGACTGTGATACCAACGAGACACTAAAACTAAATGACCCACTTCTCTCCAAGAGGCACTGAATTGCATCAACCCTTTCACAGCTCTGTGGTATTGTGGGCTTAGGGTGCAACCCAATACATCCTCTGTGGTATTGTGGGCTTAGTGTGCAACCCAATACATCTTCAGTGGTGCTGTTTTGAAAAATCTTGTTGCCATAAAACCTGAAAAAGGGTACCTGGGTAGACCTGAAGGCTTCTGTAAAGTACTCTTTTATTGGTTTTGTTAGTTCAATAAAATAAATTAGAATCACCCCAAGAGACAAACCAACATTGATACGGGGTTACAGGGATAAATCATAGGAAAATTTCATTAGGTATTATAGTATAGTTACTTTTCTTAGGCATGTTTGAGGCGCAAAATATTTAATAAGCAGATGATTACAATATGCAAATCCACTTACTCGAAAACTGAAGTGGTTAATTTAAAAATGTCCTTGTACTATTGCATGCCACTTTATTGGAAGACAACTACACAATTGGCATTATAGGTATTTTTAAATTATATAAAAATCTAAAAATAAAATAATTGATAACACTGTAGTTAATTAGCTGATTCTGATCAATTAAAAGAACTAAAATCCATTCTGGTATATAAAGCTTTGTGAATTAGTTTCTTTTTTTTTTTTTTTCAAATCCTATACTTCATTAAATATATCCCTGTATATTGCTGAGAGGTTATGTAATTTGCTAGAAGGATAACCTAAACCTTGCTATCATTGCAATATTACGTGACATAACAGTTAAGGCACATACATTATATTACATGTTTGAAGGCTCTAACAGACAATGATTGTAATGAGAGTTAACCAGTTCTTGGTCTAACAAGATAAATACTTCTTGATAACTTGACACATGAAACTTCAGTTATATGCCATTCTATGTCTTGTAATTACAACACTAAATTACAAGACTTTGCTAACTTAACATGACATGTACTAGTTCAGTGCCAGTAAGATATTCATTCACACACATAGAATACTTTAAAATGCCCCCTTGCTATATTCTAAAAAGAAATGTTATCTGAATTACTGTAAATAATTACTGTTCTTGTAGGTGTTAATAATATCAGAAACTTCCACTTTAAAAGAAACAAAATCATCTCGAATCTAAATATTTCAGAAAGGGCTGGCTCTTCATGTAGCAGTCTTCAGACATTATTTGAAGGAATCCACTTTTTGTTGATAACTAATGGAAGGAAGATGGTGTCACCATACATTTACTTCAGTTTATGTGACCTAAATGTCTATGATGTTTTGATTGCATACATTGACTGGTCTCGTAAACAGTGATGTTTCTCAGCACCCAAGGGCGACAAGCAATTCTGTGTCTGTAATCAGTGCTCAGGTGAAGTGATAAAGACTGCTAGGTTCCAAAGAACAAAGACCACAGATTTGCTAGTACAAGTAGACACTGTTTTCAAGGAATAACTACTTCAGATGTCTATTTCTGTGAGCAAGGCTTGGGCTGTAAAGCATGCTCTTATCCGCTAAGTTTATTCTGCTTCCTTTATTCTGCTTTTTTTATTGTTGTATTACAGTCAGAGTCCCAGTATTTGAAATAAAAAAAACCTGGTGAACGGAAAGCTGTCTAATTCCAAAAAGACTTATTTATTTAAAATGCAAAAATGTGGAGGATACAGAGAGTTTGTGAATGTTTTTATTATTTTATTAAACCCACATCTAAAACAAAAGGAACTCCAGATAAGCAGCACGGTCAGAATTTTTATTTAACCCTCTTAGTGTAGTGAAACCACACCCCTTTTATTTGTGTTTCGATGGCTTGTCCTTCTATGAATGTTTCCTCGCAGATGTCAATCAAACACCTATCTGAGAGGTAATGCCCTTCCTTGGTTAGCTGGATAATGACATGAACTCATGATAATGATGAGGATGGAGATGGTTTTATTCTAAAGAGCAGTAAATCTAATTACAGTCACTAAATACTATACAAATAAAGTAATACAATGGGAAGTGATCAGCATTAGGACAGTGTAGTGCGTGGATCATTAAAATATACTTTGTGTCAGTAATTTAGGATAATGAAAAATATCCCCAATAATATTTTACTGCACACACATTTGTTATATTCATTCTAAAATTAAAGCATCATATTGTTTACATTACATCTGTAGTTCAATGAATGACTTGTGAATAATTCCAGAATTCCAGAAAAATGTACCCATATATATATATATATATATATATATATATATATATATATATATATATATATATATATATATATATATATATAATAAGGATGTCCGGGACAAAAAATATTTGTGTCAAATGGTCATGGTCAGGCCTGTTTTTACTAAACACAGTTTACAGACTTTTACAGAAGCAATAGTTTGACAAACTCCTTCTACTAGTAAATGTGTGTAAAATTTGTGTAAAATTATGAAACTGTGAATGTGTTCTTTAACTACAAAACATGTCAGTACCATGCCTATAGAATTAACAAATTTTGCTTCATAAAGTTGAATTTTATTTTGCTCTACATGGCAGAAATACGCTTCCGTAGAATGAAACCTGCTGAATAATGTTACGTTAACATATTGAACTACATACCGCTTCGTAGTTTTCCATATACATCTAAAATTGAAAAAAATTGACGTTTCAGAATCTAACATGACATACTATGTACTTATATTATGGCTTCTGGGCTTTGCGATATCATTTTGTAGGTTCTTTGATTGCATGATGTTAAATAAAAGATCTAAGTTGTGTTCATATCGTTTTTTCTTTATTTTATTTTATTTATATTAATTATGTCTCAATTCTAAAATTTTGGTGATGCTAAACCTTTGGCCATAGCTGTAGGTAGAAAAAACATTTCAAGAAAAAAGTATAGACCACCAGGTTTTTTTATTTATTTTTTTTTTTTTTATGAGAAAACCTTTAAACAAAAACAGACAAACAAAAAACAGTATTTCTTCATTTTGTTGGGGTTTTTTTTTCAAATATTGATCCAGAAACACAGAAAAAAATCATTTGTTTTATATAAGGAAGAGATTACATTTCTATTATTAAATAAAATCCGAGGCAGCACCCCACACTGGAGAAGTTCTTACTTCAGTATCCATTCCACACATTACAATTCTATTATCTAAGTCTCAAGCAGATACAATGAAGCAGTTTCCAGGGATTTTGAGGTAACAAAGAGTATAAAATTCCATAAATAAAAGATGGCAGACAATTTTAAGAGCATTAGAAGCTTGAGTTCCTCCAGGCTGGGTCTCTGGAGAGTTTTAGATCAGTAATTATTTATATAAATTAAATGTCATATTAGTTTGTGTTATTTCAATTTGATTTCAACTTTATTAATTTCTGACTCAGATACACTATAGATATATATATATATATATATATATATATATATATATATATATATATATATATATATATATATATTAGTTATATATCTATAAGAAAATATATTGATAAATTATTGATGTTTTGCTTAATAACTCTTTCACTCGAAGTATACAGAAACAAACAGTGAGCTCTGTGAGTTCATAATTTGATGTTATTCATAATTGATATAGAACACGGCAAAGCATGAATGTACCACGGGACTACTGTCTTAAGTTCCATGCTTCTGTAAATCCATGCTGTCTTTCTAAAACCTGTAGGAGAGCAGAGAGCTCATAACCATACACCGAAACCTGTCATAAACCTTGCAGATTAAACGTATATTTTAAGAAAAAACACTTTCATTTAGCTTATCCATAAACATGCCTTTATTCAAATAAATTCTGTACCAGAAAAAAATAATGTAATCGTACTGTTTTGGTAGTGAAGCTGCTAGCCAGTCTGTAACAAAAAAGATATATACAGTAATAATATAATAATAATAATAATATATATATATATATATATATATATATATATATATATATATATATATATATATATATAGGTACGTAATACTGTACTGGTAATAAACTGCTAATAATGCGTGTTCCATGTTTAAATATGATATGGATTGTTATATATCTGCCAAATGATCTTGACTTTTTTTTTTTTTTAGGAAACTTTCCGAAGTGTAATAAAACCTAGGATTAAACAACATATAAAAAAAAAATGTGCAAGCATTTCTGAAATCAGATGCAAACTTTGTAAATGACATTAAGTTAAATAAAATGATTTATAACGTGTCAGATCTCTAAATTAAATTGTGAGGACAGTGTTTAAGAAACGCCTTCAATACCAGAGGTCAATTATTTAGAGATCACGTGACAAAGACATCAGCGCTCGATGGTGTCTTGTGTCTACACTTTTATAGGAGGACAAGTTTTCGAGATGTAATTCACCTGACATTTTCTGAATGCAGTCACGTACCTTTAAAAATAGTTTTGCCTTACAGAATGGCAGAGAGCAGGACAGTTGTATCGTCTCTCTGTGCTGGGTGAAGGTTTTGTAGTTCATACAGTGTTGAGGTGTTTCTGAGGTATAATAGCCACATCAAATTCTGATGGGCAGCCATGGGTTGCCTTGTGGGTTGCCTGTACTGTATCATGAAAATGGCATTACATTCTTAGCCATTGCCAGATTGTGCATTGAAGATAAAAGGGCACAAAATGCATGATTATAAAGAGTTACTTTGGGCCATTGTGGCAAAACGATTTAGAGAAATTACCTTGTAGGCTATATATAGTACTAGCCAAGGATGGAAGCATTGGTTACAATGACATCCCCACTCTATAGTCTGTTTTTTATGTCAGTAGTTATTAGACAGAAATGTGTTTATGTACCTTCAAATTCAGTTTAACAAAAAGAAAAGCGGAGGCCAAATGCTTTGCTAAGAAATTATTAATTGTATCAATCCAGAATAATTATAGTATTGATCTTTCAGTGCACAACCCTATGTCTCTATTTTTCTATTGCTAAATTATGTGTGTATTTTTTTAATGACTTGCCTTGGGCTTTCAGAATTGTACACTGAGTGACTTTCCAGTATTTCAGGGAGAACAGTCTTATGCATATTTCTCCTTTCCTCCTCTCCTTTGCGGACACTAAATGGTTAAAATTTTCTTCTCCTGCCCCTGACTTTGTCTCTCTTTCTGTCTCTGTGAATCCATTTGCAAATGATCTCGCTTGTCTGCATATTGTCACTTGCAGCCTGCCCGCACATTCATCAACTGTCCGACACCCACTGCACGTTTTCCTTGCCCTCCACACTTAATTGTTCCCTCTCTGACCTGGGAGAATAGAGAATGATGTGCCTTTCTCTGAACAAACATGAATGTTGAAGGAATAAGGAATGAGAATTAAGAACTCTGTGGGGATGCCTATGGCAAAGCGGTCAGTCAGCTGCTTCTTCTCTTGGTTTTTAGAACACATTCAGGCCATACAGAATGATAGGAAAATAAATCTGCAGATTTCTCACAGTGGTCAAGCTGATGGATCCAGCCTTGCTAGAGTCATCACATGCTCAAATTTCAGTAGCAACAGATGTTATATTCTGTTTGAACAAATATGCCACTTATCATTGTTTTTTGTAAGCAAAATGCTCATTGTAAAACTTTTTTTACTGTTTACACATTGCATGTGTGCATTAATGTGTTGTGAGTACTGTAGATATGAGGACAGTGGTTTACTACTGTATGTTTGTGAATTTTTCTGTTAATTAAAAGTGTGAGACAATTCCACTGGTTCAGCCTAAAATAATGTGACCAGAGACACAGCTCTGTCAATGCACCTCAACCAAGGGGCAGGCTGCTGCAGTGGTAACTTGTATACCATACTAAAGATTGAGAAAAAAAGCTGCAGTTAGTCAGTTAAAATATTCCATGAGGTGTACACCAGCCAGTTCACACGCAGCCTGTACGTTACTCGTAACCCATGGATTCCCTTTTTCATTTTGTTTGCACATACGCTCTTTTTCAAGATACATTTTCAGGATTCACGAAAAAAGGTTAAGTAACATGTCAAGTCCATGGCACTTAAAAGTGAGTTCAGACTCCCCCAATGATCTTAACAAACAATAACTAACTCAACCTTTTACTCAGATGCCTAGTACTGCAGATCAATGTTGATACTTTTCTTTTGCTAACATGTGTACTGTATACCGTATCAATAAATTACAAGTTCTTGTTTATCTGTTATGCATTATTAAAGACTTTCAGCAACTGATGCCAACACTCACAGTAAGGAAGATGTCATTTTGTATCCAGGATGACACATAACCAGTGCTGTTAGCACAGCAGATTTGTTGCCAGTACAGCAAGTGTCTAAGGTGTCCTTGTATGCTACATGGAGATACTCACTTCACCCTGCTGAAATAATATTCACGCTAGACGTCCATTATCGATTTATGGTCAACTTGAAATGGCATCTGTTTGATCCAGTACAGGACAATTGAATATCACTGAAAAAAATAAAGATTTGACTTAATGATACTATATAAAGGATTCTTGAAAAGTCTAATACCTTAAACATATTGTACATGGTTGAGCGGATATGAATTCTCTATTATATGGACTTGATTGGTTGCTCCTTTATATCATGTAGTGTCTTTTTTTCTCGTTAATAATACATGGTGATTTCCATTACGGGTTCAGACTGTGTGTTTGGGTTAAGATGCAGTCATGCTAAGGTAGTGTCTGTGGAATTGCTTTAACATCCTTTCTTTTATTACATGAAAATGTTTTATAAAATGAAAGTATCACTTATTTAAAGATGTCAGTCAGTATGAGTGTACCGCCTCATTAACCAAGGGCTATTTATTTATTTAAAAAAGGATAACTGACCAGCAGTAATCAAATAGCAGTTAGTAAGACAGTCCATCAATACTTATTTAGACATAGCAGTTTTTAGTATTTTTCTATAAAATGATCTCAATGCAACAACAGTACAATGCTGGCCCTTCTAAGCTATCAATGAGAAAATAAATAAAACACAATAAAAGAATAGAAGTGTGCACACTTAAAAGGTCTCCTCTTTAAATGGGAGCAGGAGCTATGCAGAGCTAAAGCAGTGCATTTGTATAACACATAATTCAAATCCAAACAGGGTGTCCTGAGAAGGCCCTTTCCAGACTGGGAAACCTTTCTCATCTCAATATGCCTTCTAATCGAGGTATTAAGCTAGAAGTTGGTTCATTTCTCATTTGAACAGTAGAACGAATGCAACACTTATAAGCAATTTCCTTTTCCTGCTTCATTCCTGCTTACAGGGTTTACCTATACAAGATGGCTCTCCAAACGTCTAACTCCAGGTTCTTTTAAATTACCTGCACAGAAATCAAAGGTGTGTTCAGAGGTGACAGGCAAGTAAGGAGCCCATTCAATTAGTGGTAGGGGTTTCAAAGCAACAGAAGGAAGCGTTCAGACAGGCATTCTACCCATTGTGACCAAAACAACAATGTGGGCTCATGGAACATACAAGGAAGGAGAAACCATTATTTGAATAACAAAGCAAAAACAGAAAACCCATTTACTTCAAACTTTCAAATAAACTCCAACCACTATTAAATAATAATAATAATAATAATAATAATAATAATAATAATAATAATATGTCAAACAAACACCTTGTTACATGAGTGACCAAACTCAGGTAAATAATAGCCAGTTTCAGAATCTTCAAACTATAAACAAAACCATATAGGATATAAATGAAAATATTCATAAGTTATCTGTGGGCAATTTTTCAAAACATGCTTTAGATTTTAATGTTTTAAAATTGGTATTTCCACAACTAAAATAGAGATTGAATTATCATTACATTCCTCTTCTCTATTTCCACAACTAAAATAGATTTAATTGTCATTACATACCAGTTCTCTTTTTTTCCAATTGCAAGATTACCAAAGATTATAACCAAACATTACTTAAAGTATCCCAGGTTCTATTTGAAACATTCACTCAACCTTACAGAATGGGTAAAAGCGTTTTATCCAGAGAAGTATATGAAAGCTTAAATGTGCTCCTGCTCCTTTAACACTGGATCAGCCCACAAGTGCATGGTACTAGTGTGAGCAAGGGGAGATGCAGTTCATAATTCGAACATTTTTCATCAATGTAAATGCATATTTATTTTATGTTTTATTTTTTCCTCAAATTGAGGGTGGGAAATTTGGATGGTGCCTTAAATTAAAAGGAATACGGTACTTAAGAAAACTCTACTGGAAGTTGTAATGCAGTGCTACAGACCTGCCAAAATTCACTGTAGGTTAGGGCTTTGGGTTGTCTTCGGTAGGGTCATTTCAATACTGAGAACCGTCCATGATCTGACAACTGTCACCCAGCATGAATCCATTTCTTGATAAATGTCAATGTATTTTGCAATAATGCAGAAGAACACAGAAAAAAGGATATCAAAATATACCAATGGACGTCATGGATCAAGGATGTACATATACTACTTTTTGGAAACACAAAGTGCAGCCCGAATTGGTGACATATAGTGTCAAATTTTATCCTGAAACTCACACAGGCCTTAAAGGGAAAATGATTTTTCAAAATATTATTGTACCCATATTCCAGAATGGAAACCATTTAATAGCCCTTCCAATGCATAATTTCAAACAAGTACCTCTACTGTTCGCTACAATTGTGTTACTGAAGACCTTCTTAAACAATTAGCTTTTAGTGTAGCAATATTTATGGCAGAAAATATACAAGGCTGTACAACCAAGGACATATTGAACCATGCCAGTTAACCTTATTCATACTATAACATGAGGAGATATATATATGTGTGTGTGTGTGTGTTTGAATAGCCTCACTTATAAAATGTGGAATACAAGAAATTATTAAGGACATATTATACACAAATCTTAAAATATCTCTGACTAAATGTAATGTTTCTTTTCATAAGAAACATGAGATAGTATTGGTAAATATGTGCATAACTGAAGTTGCACTTAACTTTATCCAATGCTATTGTATATTAATAGATGTTCTGTGCATAATTCATGGATGAGATTACTTTTGTGCAAGTATCCCAGACCAGCATCAAACACATCCACTCGCATTCAAGCCTGACAAGCATAAGACTAACAATTCCGGACACCTACAGCAGTGCAAGGATATACAAATGCCCACAATATTGGCCATCATAATAATAAATCCAGGAATTCAAAGAGTTTTATCTCAGAACCAATGAATAATGTATACAGTTTCAAATTTTAATTGCACTGAATTAAATGATTAAAGATAATGTTTCTTTTATAAATTGGTAATGGAGCCAAGGTTGAGGAAAAAATATATATAGAAAAAATGATAAAGCTTGTGAATGGAAAGAAAGAAATTTGGTCTCCAAGACATTAGTGGCTTTCATGGAAGGACTGGGAAGATTGTTTAAATTGAAGAAAATATAATTGTGTTGAATAAAAAGCTACTGTACAGTAGTACTTTAAAACATTGCACGTAAACAAAAACAAGTCTGAAGAGGTTGAATCCCCAGGCCTAAGTTAAGGCAATAACCAGGAGTAAGAATGTCCTAAAAAGTCTTAATTCTTTACCTGTTTCAGCTACTGTATACCTGAACATGGTGGTGTGATATCTAAATCAGCTGGATAGAATCAGTAAGCCATGGATGATAGGTGCTACCAATGTGTACCTGCTATAATGGTCATGCAGAGTAGTGTCAGTAACGTAAAGTCCTAAGAAGGTTGGTAATATTAATATCATAACGGGGTTTGTTACCCCCCGGATTATTGAGCACAGAAACATTTTTTACTTTGTAGGTGATAATCAGCATCTTGCACAATAGCAATAATAGGCATCTTAGGCACAACGACATAAGCTTTGTAAAAGGATTATTGATAATATATTATTTCAGGTCTGAGTATGAATTGTGATTATACCTTTGCTTAAAATGTACTGCAGGCAACAATTCTCCTGCTGAAACACTGTCATTTTTTTTTTTTTTTTTTTTTTTTTAAATGGTAAAAGCATACATTCAATAAAAAGACTTTAAAATAAAAATGTCACTCTTGGATTTAATCTGTAGGAACATTTGCAAGAGATTTTGCTCAGTGTGTGTTTGCTTTATCAGGGAACACTTTGTTATAACAATCTGCAATTGTGCATATTTTGTTACCCTAGCAGTGTGAAAGCCTTTTCAAATCAATCCAACAAATCATTCACAAGATCAATCATTAAGTTGTTAGGAAGATAAGAATCATAAGCTTTTATAGAAACAAACACCTAAACATGAAAACTCATAAAAACACTACGTAAGCTTCAAGCAGTTGTGCACAATTAATTGTACGGTATTGACAAGGTTGTTGATTTTTTTTTTTTTAAATGTATACTTATTCAGATTTTATATAAAGCATGAAATATGTCTATGCGAACTATGTGATATGGAATCTTGTCAATAATTTATGTTTTTAAGAATTATGTTGCATTTTAGGTTGATAAAACTGAAGACTTTCAAAACTAAAAATCTATCCAAGCAACAATTGCACTTCTGTAATACCACTAAACAGGCTAGAAAGACACAAGAGAAAACTGCTTATCTTCTTGTTCAAGACAAATACATATTAAGAAATACTGTAGTTGAACTAAAACACTCAGAAAACAGCACAGTGGTGATAGTGTCCAGGTGTTAAAGCTTTCAAATATTATGGACTAAATGTAACACTTACAAATCACATGCATGGGGTACACCATGTTAGAAGGAAACTATAGTGCAGAAATAAACCTAATAAAAGGAATGTATGAGATGAATGCTATTATACATTGAAGGAAGCCTGTAGGAACAAATAAGTATTCCCCAGTATGCACAATAGGGGATAGGCAATGTCCAAAATGCATGATGCATGGCCTAATGAGCTGTCCATACAACTCTGATTACACATTATCGTTGTGAAGACAAAAAAAAATAAAAAATAATGTATTTATCACCAAAACCTGAAAGGTCAATCCAAATAGACTTCTTAAAATGAACAACGTTATTCTCAACCAATATATCTTCCGTATAACAAGTTCTTCTTCCACTCCAAATAAGGGAACAAAATACCTTTTCTTTATAAAGACAAACTTTCATAAAGGTTTAGTTTTTTCTCTTTATGTACAATCCTTTTTCATTTAAAAACTCTTACATTCTTTCAAAATATACACTGAATATTAAAAGTTCAGCTGGCAGACTTTTTTTTTTTATTCAAATGGATGAACACATTGTCAAACAGCTTTCTGATAATTCAAAGATTTCTTTTTTTTTTTTTTTACAAACAGTGTAATTAAAATTGAAATGATATACTCTTCGCTTCTCTGTGAGATTCTTAATGGATGAACTAAAGGACAAAGGAATTAAGACATCATCCATCAGCAAGAAAAAAAAGGTAAACTAATGTTATGGCTCAATAAATGAGAAGTATCACTTCAAATTCTAACATTGTGACATGATGAAATGAAATAGGTGGCTAATGGTACAAAAATCTTAATATGTAATGAAACTTCACTCAATTATTTTGGGGAGACTGAAAACTGTTGAATTAGAATTAACACCTCAAGAAAAGGAACTACCTTATTTGACTACGCTGTTGGACTTATGCCCTTTTCTGGGGAGGTTTGTTTGCATAATTTATTGTGAAAGTCTTTGCATGCTGTCAAACTAGTAGGAAGCTTGTATGTACTGCATTATAATTCAGCTGGAATCTCAGGGCCAAAATAGGTTAAACTAAGGATGTTAATAAGAACATCATAGAACAGTGCAGCACATTCTTTTTAAAACAACACCACCAAGTTTAAAAATTTCAAATTTAAAACTCTTTTTTTTTCATAAAGATTTACAAGCAGCACTATTTCTTGTACATTTCTCTGATGCAGACAGACATAACTAAGAGCCACATATGATATTTATACTGTTCATAAAGTTCTGCCATTTTACATTTTGTAGTCACTAGAAAAATGAAATACTATATTTTTTTGTTTAAGATTGTCCTGCTGCTGCCTTGTTGCACTCAGTGGTTTCTTCCACATTTTCTTTGGCATCGTCAGTCTTCATGGCATTTTCTTCTCTATGTAGGGTTTCTTCATTTTCTGTGTTGGTGCCATTGAGCTGCTTGCTGTCCCCGTTCACGAGATCACCTCCTCCAGCTTTTACTTCTGAAAGAGTGTCAGGCATCTTTAATTCCTGCTCCCCTGCTTCGTCTGCCTCTTCCAGTTTCCCTAGGATGATTGGGAGTTTGGAGTCTGAAACAGAGTTCTCCAACATGGAGATGTTGCTCTCTTCATATTTAGGAAGAGGGGCCCCTTCCTCCAGCTTCTTTTGAAAATACTCCCTCTTGGCCTGACTACATGCCACAACTTTCTCTAATATCTCCTTTTCGGCCAAACGTAACTTAATTGCTATCTTGAAATGAAATGAGAGGTCTGGTTTTTCCAACAATGACCTATCGGCCTGCAAGGAACAATCAAATAAATTAAATTAACATATGTTTTACTTGAAGAGGATTCGCATTATGATAGAGGTGCTAAATACAAAAATCTGTGTGTGAAAAGTAAAAGAAAGCTAATAAATGTATTTAAATATGTACTTTGTTTACTTACTTATAGTTTTATACAACCACATGAGTAAAATTAGTCAGTGAAGTTATTTTCAGTTTGAAGCAGCAAGTTTTCTTCCTATAAGCCTTCAAGTCTTTTAAAAGAGCTTACACTAAACTAGCAAAATAACTAATCATGTAGTGTTGGGATCAGAGACCATTGGAGCACTACTGGATATCTGCATTCTGCAAAAGTCTCACATTTCTGAAAATGCAACAAAACCTTTTAGCTTTAACCGCTGGACTGCCAAACCCTTATATTATTATTGTTTTTTCCTTTAAGGTCTTTTAGATGAATATTTACATTTTATTAACACCTAAAATGCACTACAATTGTAAAAGTGGTTCACCTGTTTACACCATTTAATTAAGTTAATAATCGTCATTCTCTCCTGTCAGTTCAATCAGTTTGCTTCCGTATGGGAGAGGGGTATCCAGTGTAAATAAAGCAAGGTCCTATAGTTAGAATGACTATGGATAAAAATAATTTCAGAATGCCACCATCAATCCCACTGAATGTATTTTATCTAAACTTTTTTCCTTTTTAAGAGAATGGCTAAATTCACAACTACTCTTACTACACATCTCTCATTGTTTACGACTTTGAGTGGTAAAGTCATCTGTCCACCAAATGTGGTAGACACGGCAGCATGATTCAGCAGCTAGTTCAACCAAAAACTTTTTTTTTGCTGATTGGGGAATATTACTTACTTTAATTCCCCGTCCACATGCAAGCAAGTGGTACAATGCTAGTGTTGAACTGACAGGAGAAAATTACTGCAAGTGAATTGAGTGCAACAGATAGGTGCATCCCTGCACCATTACCGGTCCATTTACAAGTTAAATAAAATCACCAAGGTTAATTCAAGGGACAAAATACAATTTTAAAAAGAGAGTATAAAGAGGATGTACCTGGGACTTTCAGACCAGTCAAGTGTTAGCCTTTAATCCTAACCAAGAACATGTAAACAGCGTCTTACCTCCGAGGTTGTTTTATAGGTTTTCAAAAGCAGGGCAGCCCTGGTTTCCAGAAAAGTCCAGAGTTTTATTTCATTGTCCCAGCTTACTGGAAATTCGGCATTACCAAGTGTGAAGATTTTATCAATAGCATGTTCACCAACCAGATACTCCTTGAGTTCATCTGTAATGATATGACATGCCACATGACAATCTTCTCTCTATACTGCCACATGACAATCTTCTCTCTATACTGCAATGGCCAACTGAATGTCCTTTAGTTTTATACATGGCAGTTCTTATCAAATCCAAGTTATTGAACAGCTTTAAAATGGCACAAAAATGTAAGATCATGCTACAAGAAAACAGGAAATGTAACAGCACATGCTGTGCAAACTGCACACATTGTTTCAGTTTACTACTGATTACACTATGCATGCAAGTTAGAAGCATGGCATTAACTGAATTGTTTCTTTTTAAAATACCAATGTCCAACTTAATTTAAATTAATAAACACATAATCAGTGCAACTGAAGGCCTTGTAAAAAGCTGTTTTCTCTTAAAAATTAACTTCTACAACTGAATAATGTATTGCAAACTGAAATTATTGACTTTGTTTGCCAGAGGACATGTTGTTGCTTCATGAAATGCATGACAAATACATAGGTATAAATATTTCAGTTCTTAAGCGTTGAATTGTTTACTCTCCAACATCCAACAGTTTCTTTACAGGGGTCAATCAATTAACATTTTCCTGCTCCAAGCCAGGCTGGACAGGAGCCACTCAACCTTGTTCTGATCTGCAAGCTTACTAAAGTGGTGGTACAAGCAGGAATACACACCAGCAGCCATGTCAATTCCAAAATAAAGAAACGGCATGTAAAAACAGGACACGAGAAAAGCCTTACCTTCACTCATGCAGAAAACTTGAAGGAAGGCCAAAAGCTGGGCTGAAATTGGAGGTTCACTGCAATGCAGTGCAAAGATACTAGACCTGACAGGAACACAAGAGACGTGTACTTACAGAGCAGTATATTAAACAATATGTGTACAACAAATAAACAATGTCAAATGAGTTTTACTTACAGTACTAAATATCAATAAGAACACTCAATTAAAATGCATTAATTGTCACAATTCAAAACCAGACTTTAAAAAAAAAAAAAAAAAGGTAGATTTTTGCATGATCCACATTATAGTTGGACAGATAGATGTATGTCAATATACTTACGATGGGATGCCAGCACGGGCCAGGACTTCAGCCTTCATGGCATACAGCCTCTCACTTTTACTCACTCCTAGTTTTACTTTCACCCGATCATGAGAGTTTTTATCAAAAAAGAAACCATTATGGATAACAAACTCAGCATTGGACCGAGTGCCATAGAAAATGTAGATCTGAAACAAGAAGACCAAAGTACACCAATTTCACAAGCATTGCAAGAATGGAGTGTCCTGGTAGCAGACTGTAGAGGAAGTTTTTTTTTTTTTTTTTTTTTTGGTGAACCTGGGATTATGCCCTGTACTTTAAAAAGGTACATACCGTTGGACACATACAACATTAACAGTGAGCCTGCACCATCCAGTCACAACAGTATGGTGATAGTGTGACACATGTACAAATACAACATGCCGGAAATAAGACTATTAATTTGTTTTGTACTAAGCCCATTTCTCCTAGGCCTTGGTCAATTACAATGCAATTTTTTTTGTAAAATATGAGCTCAAACAGTATAGTGACTCAAAGTGCAGTACTAAAAGCTGCACCAATCTGACAGCCCTATATTCCAAAGCTGTCTGAGCTCGTCTTATCAAATAATGTATGTTTTGTCAAATGAATCAACACTTGACCTGCATCTGTGGGTATAGCATATCCACACTACCATTACCCTTGATGTGACAACTACTTCAAAACACATTTCTATAAGAAAAGCAATGCTTCTTATCGTCTCCGTGTCTGTTCAGCATTAAGATATCAGCATAACTATCTCAATATATAAGGCGCTTTCAGAAACTACAAGAACTTGATCCATATACCTGGGTGATTATGTTTCTAGCGTTCATGTGCGTACACTCAGTTTTAATATTCAAATTAAACACCAGTGCGTGCAATCACCAATAGTTAGATGCTTTATTTAAAATGTCAATTTTCAAACCTGCTCATCAGCCTTGTAGTCTTGCAAGGCAACACATTCACATCTATCATCTTCCAAGTTGTAACCAGTGGTAATCTAGGACCGCAAAAAAAAACCATAAATAAAATCACTGAACAAAAAAATACATGAAGTGTTAATAGAAAATGATAGGCTTTCTTACAGAGTTGCACTACACAGCATTGGTGTTCACTTTGTTTTTTTTGTTGTTTGTTTTGTGTAATAGCATTTACACCAAACCAGGTTAATTAAATGCAGAGGACTGACATGCACTTATCAGCACTATATATGAATAAACTCTTTTTACTGAATATCCATGATTTTATCCATCTTTTTTTTTCAAAATATATAAAAACATATGAATAACCTGTAAAGTACAGACAAAAGAAAAAAAAAAGCTTTCTTAGGAAATGTCTGTGGGGAGGACTGTGCAAGTTGATTAAAAATAGACTGGGGGGGGGGGGGCCTCTTAACATGATACAACCAGCTTTATTAAACACCCAGCTTTCTAAAAACCTAGGGAATACTTTACAATATAAAACATTTTGCATGCATTTTAAGAAGTCAGTTTGAAAACATTTATTGCTCTGTTGCTTATTAGAAACCCAACACTATTATATTCCAATAAAACATTTAAATCTGTATTTCAAATTCTGATTATGTTTGAAGACCAAAATATAATTATAAAAAGTGTGTAACTAAGTCCAAGAAACCACTTTTCTTTTCCGAATGAAAATTAAACAAAGGTTCCAAATGTGTTAGCTTTGTAGTACTGCAGTTGTAGTGATAGTACATTGTTTCTAGCAGAAAAAAAAACACTCATGATTTGAGTCTGTGACACTCTCTTAGTCTCAGAAAAATGTAATAAGTTAATTTACATCTCATTCAATTGATATTACAATGTACGATAAAAAATGAGGAACTGGTCCCTGATATGTGAATTCAACTCACAATACTTGAATGTTTTGCCCATATTATGCAAGTATATTCTGTTTCATGTGATACATTATTGAAATCTTCTAACAACTACAAAATATGGAGGACTTTTTTTTTTCATAGAAGAATAAGAATTACTTCAAAAGGGAAACTATATATTTCACTTTTTTTTTTTTTTAATATATATTTATTTGGTGATATCAGCAGGGGTTTAGAAAGTACCAGACTTGACATTTCGACATATTTTCTTCTTCACTGCAAAAATAACTAAAGATTTTGCGAGTGTAATGTTCATAAGTAAAAAGACGTCAAGACAAATTACAGCATAAAAATCGCACACATTACATGGTCTCAATGCCTTAACGTTACAGACACATGCTCATGTCATCCAACAGAGATGAAGGATAAAAAAATAGCAGCATTTCGTCATAAGGATATAATACTGACAATTGACCACATTTCTAAGGGTTTAAAAAGCGAGGAGGTATTTTAGGGAGGCGATAGTTTTTTTTTTTTTTTACCAGTCCGTTCGTGTGATTGCACATATCCCAGAGTGGGATCAAGGCCAGAGTAACACGGTTCCCATCCTCTGTTGGGATCTGGTTCTGACGAGTCATTACTGAAGAGACAGCCCATCTATCAAGGGAAGTAAAGAAAACTGTTTAAAGATTCAAACTATGTATCAATTACTGTAGGATACAGCACAGACTCAAATCAAGGTAAATGATCTAGAATGCTCTTAGTGAAGTCTCAGGGCTACATTATCTGTTTATGCAATAAACAGAACATGGGGAGTAACAAACAGATTACTGCATCTTCAATTACAATAATTTGTTTCTACATATTTGTTCATTTTATTGCAATGGTTCCCTCCATCCAAACATCACTGACTAGACAATGTCTTCTTACGTCAGGAGGTAAAAATCCTCCCTGTGCATTACTGGAAGAAAATGTGTTTCTGAAAATATTCAGTGAAGATCAACTAGTCAAAATATGAAAGCATTATACAGTACTGGTTACCTACAGAACATCAAAACATGTTATCATTACTGACATTGATAATCTGAAGGTCACAAGCTACTTAAAAAAAAAAGAGCACCTCGAAAAGCTAATACACAGGTATCCTGTCCAGTTCACAAAATGTGTTCCTCATGGATGGGAGTACAAAATCTTTACTAGATACAACCTACTGGGGTGGAGGTTATCTACATATATGCCAAGCAGTTCTTAATAGGAGGATGATTATTATTAAATATTATTGAAGAATGTTAATTGTAACTCAGTTTTAATTGATCATGATTTCTTCTAAGAAAAACTTAGTACACTGACCTGTAGTCGTCAAACGTAAAGCCATCCTTCAAGGGAAGTTTGCTGGCATTTGGATGGGTCTGGGAATTGAAGGTGAAAAGAAAAGAAAAAAGAGGGGGGAAAAAAAAAGAAAAACACAAATCAGTCACGAGAATTTCATTATCTAGCTGCCTAACAGATCCTAACAAGAGCCTAGTGAAGCAGGAAGCGTCCAGCGGCGCTACAGAGGGATCATCATGGCATTATGCTCCCATACATCACTGTCAACTTAATTTGTTGTGCCCAGCAGCCGTCATAAATCTGCTTCATCAATTTGTGAGACAGAAAGCCACCAGTGCCACAGAAATCTACATTTAAAGACACAGCAGCCCTTCTCTGAGGGCTAATTTAAGCGAGATGTCAGAAAGGTATAAAACCCATTCTAATGAATACAATGATACCAACAAAAAGTGCATAAAAGTTAAGTTTAAAGCTAAACAAATCCTTCAAGGCTGCAAACCTTTACCCTTTGATGGACAAACTGCCAAAGCAGTCTTTGAATTCTGGGGATCACACATACTTTGACTGACAACCATTAAAAGACAAGCAAACACGTTAAGTACATATCAGTAAACTTATATAGCTTATTTTTATTGGCACACTACAGTGTGTGGAAAGGGGTCTGAATCTATTACATACTAGAATGAGATAAAGTCGATCTAAAGAACCAACCATTTATATACTACGACATGTAACACCACTACTGGAAACGTCATCGTTCAACATCAAACTATTACAGTTTTGCCAGAACAGTAAAGGAAAATTTAAGTGGGGAGAAAAAAAATTTAAAAAGACCAGAACAATGAAATTCCTAGGATTATTAATAAGGCTCCAGCTATTATGCTGTCTGTATGTTTATGGAATGAATTTTGTGTAAAACAACCCCCATATCCAGATGCATTTTGTAACAAATATAGCCTTCAGAGCGTTCTGTTGTAACCCATCAAAAGATCAGACTACAATAGCTCAACCTCCCACAAAACCCACCCTCCTTGTTCAACTTCTGCACTGCTGTTACTAGGGCTCCATGTAGCATGCAGTTTCATCTCTTGATGCATTAGCATCACAAGTGGAAGGTAATTTATCATTTTTCACAGTGGAATGTGTGTTGGCACTGTGTGTGGGACAGTAGGGGACAAGGTACAGGGGGACTGGAACCGTTAATCAATTCGAAAACAAAAGCTCACACGCAGTGTGGAATTCCAGGCAAATTATTTATCACAAAAGATTTTTAATTGGTTAGTGGAGCTCAGGGTTCTATTTCTTCATTTTTACCTGATTTAATTTATTTTCACAATCCCTACCAGTATATTGATTTTTTACTAACTCCCCCCCTCCCCCTTTTTTTTTTAATTGTATGCTGTTTGTATTCTGAATTTTCACATTTTAAACAATTTCACAATTAATTGTATTTATTCTAAGCTGGGCTTGTGTGTTTCAGGAAAAAAAAAAAAAAACCTTGGTCATTTAGCATCACTACCATCTGTCACTTTATGAGCTATATTTTAAACTGAATCCAATCAAAATTGCTTCTCAATTCTTAGGGCATATATTAATTGGACCTGCCTCAAAGATAACTTACAGCAGGCAAATGCAGCATGACTAATTATAATGTATATACACTTACATACAGTCTATTAAATTACTTAAGAGATCAATGGGATATGAAGGGGAAATACTCAATGTGCGCATTAAGTACACACCAGTCAATTCAATTTCAAAGCCAACCCGGCAAGCTAATTTTCTAGACAGGTTATCAGCAACAGACAATAACAACATCATTTAAACAACCTCTTTAGAAATGTGTAATGGAACACCTACAGTATATTAGAGGTCATATATTCCCTGCATTTCTATCACTTCTAAACCATACCGCTAAATTCACGTTCAAGAATGTAAGCAATGCAAACTATAGTCACAGAATCTTGGTTTGTGAATCATGTTGAAAGTGTATACAGTGTATTCATTGTATTCTGCATCACCTAGATTTTTCCAATGTACGTCTGCCACCTACTGGTACTTTTGACAGTCTCTGACAAGATAATTCAGGAATTGCTTTTATTAGCTTGTATTGACTATCTTTTGATAAACACTTTTTAAGAGAGGAATTGGTGTATTTTAATTTACGGTACTTCCCAAGTAACCATAAATTGGCCATAAGGGGGAAAAAAAAAGACAAAACAAACAAAAAAAGCAAAGAAAAAAATAAAGAAAATTCTAGCCATATGGGACATTGAATGTGAGAAATTAGTGTTTACTTTCTGTAGGTAATTTAAAAAGGCAGAGGTAAAAAAACACTAAAATGTAACAAAACAAATCAAACAAATATGACATATGATACTGGAAAGGTTTCTGCATCTGGTTTTCAAGACCTGACTTATGGAAATTAAAATATAAACAAAAGAGTTAAAAAAAAGACACATAAAACTATTTATCAATGACAGCTGCTTTGAATTAAAAATGATATCCTTTGATTAAAAAAAAAACCAATATAGCACACTCACATTTCTTTAACTCCTTTATGTGAAAACTAACAAACATTTAATAAAAAAATATGTCAATAGATCTACAGAACAAATGACAAATACATTAACTATTACAAATTTTGGAATAATTCTACAATTTCTATAAATATTTGATGCCTTATCTTGACAGTAATGTGAAATGCTCATATTTCTAATTGACAGTTATTTAATGAAAGAACAAAACATTGCCTGCAAAGATTTTAAAGATAATTTATAAAAATGACGATTTTTTTTTTTCCCCACTTGCCAGCCAATGAAGCTAAGCACAAAGGAGCAGCTACACATACAGCAATGGAAAAATTATTCAATTGCACCGCCACCTGAAAAATAATGTTATCACTTCCAATTTATGTACAAAATTTTGAATGCTAGATACTCTAATGCTTATATACTATATATTCTCAGATCAGCCTCTCTATCTTGAACCTCTACACTTCCATCTATAAAAATAAAACAAGAAAAATGCCTTAAACAAAAAAAAAAAAAAAAAAAAAACACAATTTTCAAATGTGTAAAATATATGAACCACTTAATATCAGACAAGCCAAAGACCCTCGAGAGGACAGGGGGTAGGAATTACTTATTATTTACAATTCTGCATTTTCCGCACACCTTTACTTGTTCTGTAAAGACCTTAAGTGATTTTCTGGCTTAAAGGAGGCTAGAATATGACAAGCACCAGCACAGACCCAGAAAACACAATATTTTCTACAATACAATTCACACTTACACAAGTGGGAACGGCACCTACTTGAAATGGCAATAAAACAGAATGATATATTGGAATATTAGCTCACATTCCATGTTCTCAGGTCTGTTGGCAGAAAACTAGAGTAGGGCGCTCTTCATCATTACAGCAGATGCAGAAGTCATAACAAAGAAGCAGCTGAAATGGCAGAATATATTTTCTCTTATCTGATGATACAGATGGTAATACGGTTAGGTACAGTAGCAGTAGCCTCAACCTTTTGAGGTAACAGCAAGTTACAAAAAAGGTGGACAGCAAGCAAGATAGATAATTATACAGGGTTTTTTTGTTTTTTTTTATGGCTCACTGAAATCCTTAGCATGTGGAGATAATTCTGAGTGAAAGTCTGTCTCGGCTTGCAGCAGCCTCCAGACCTGACTTAAAGTGGTGACCCAGAAAGACGCTTCTCTTTATAACCGCTGACCAAATCACACTCTGCATGGTCAGGAAACAGGACTAGGATTAAGCACCCCAGGTCATAAATCAGTTTGATACAGATAACATCAGTGTTCAAACAGCCAAACGAAAGCAGCTTTAGATGTGTCTGAATGCTCGAGAAAGACTTACAGGGAATCAAAAACAGAGTCCGAGATGAGAAAGATGTGCTTTTCTGTAATAATAACTCTGTAATTCTCCAATAAAGTATTTCATGGCTGTTATTGTGATGGCTCTTGTTGTAAGTTGTGTAGTTTGGGCAAGAACACTATGATGGAAAGCTTCCACCCCAAAAAAAAATAAAATCAATAAAAAATAACTATATAAAAAAAAAGGTCAGTAAAAGCTAACTATAGACAGGGGCAGGACATCCCTGGAAATGAGCTGCTGCAGATCAGTGGATCTATCCAGTTTAATTCTCATCAAGTTAGATCATGTAGAGTACAAGTAGAGTTCTGGAAGATGAATATGTAGCTGATGCTTTTTAACGCTGTGAAATCCTGAATTCTGCAAAGCAGCTCTTTTGTTACAACAATTAGGTCTACTGGGCAACCAACATGTCATGTGGTTCCATCATGGATAGTACACTGATCAAAATAAGAGAGATGCAAAAATAAAATGAAAGCAAGGATCTATTAAAGATGATAACACTGATGACAATGATCCAGATCTGAGAAAGGACTTTTGCAGATCATTTTGAAAATGGTGATGACAGCAAGTAAGAGTTTGTTGATAGATAGTAGGAAAGGCGAAATGACAGACAGAGTTGCGGTGTACATCTGCGGTGTGTGTGCAGATACAGGTTGAATGACAAACGTCATTTATATGTTTACCCATGAAGAAGAAGAAGAAGTATATAAAATAGTACAGGTTGTAGTTCCAGGTAAGAGAAAAAGCCAAACAGCATTTGAGGTTGCATGACTCCCTCATGTGGCAAATAATAATATCACAATCACAGAGAATGCAGCAGTGTCACTCCAGGCTTATCAGAAGCCAGGAAATTGAGTGCAAAAGGGCACTATAAACCAGCACTTACCCATCTTAAATGCGCTACCAGTTTAAAATGTTATTTCTTAAATCAGCTATAACAGTTACAGACAGCATAACATTGGTAAAGCCTGACTGGCAGTAGAATCTTTCTTCCCCCAGCTCCACCAGCAGTACACACGCACTCACTGCATCATGATTCTCCAATTTGCTAGACTGATACAGCTCTCACATTTCCAGGTAACTATATTCTAAAATACCTTAAAGCAGTGCAGGAAGCACACATGTAGTATTTGGAACTATAATACTTATAAAACTTCTAGGACGTAACTAGCATTTACTGTATCTCCCACATACTACTGGAAATGTGAGGCAGAATTTAGGGTAAAAATTAACATAGATGAATAAATGAAATACTGCCAAAAACAAGATATAGCAGGTCAGGTATTGTATACATTTGAGGGTTTTCTTTCTGGAAAATATATAATATTTTAATATAATATATAAAATATATTTAACTGCACAAACGTTACTAAACAAAAAAAAAAAAGTTGCACTACACCTGTTCCTATCAACAAAGTCAAAAAGGAAAGCACTGATACACAACCCCTTTTCCTCTGGATGGGGTACTAAACATCCATTATAAAAGTACAGTCATACGGGTCTGATCAGGTAGACTAGTCCATACGAATATATATATATATATATATATATATATATATATTATCTACCATATATATATATATATATCTATATATATATATATATCTATAGGTATAGATATATATGTGTGTGTGTGTGTGTGTGTGTGTGTGTGTGTGTGTGTGTGTGTGTGTGTGTGTGTGTGTGTGTGTGTGTGTGTGTGTTTTGTGTTTATTTATTTATTTATTTTCCCTCAACAGCATTGGATCTAAAGTGGGCCACTGCTGACATTACTATATATACTGTAGCTTTTTTTTTCTGTAGGACGGTTATAAAAAAATTATCTCTAGCAATACATGCAAGACTAAACTATTGTATTTCCAAGTGCCCCATTATATTTAGATCTGCCTCTGTTGAGATCAATGTAATAAACCCCAATATGTTCACATGTGAAGCCCAGACAGTTTTATAATTACAAGGACTAATCAAATGGCAACTATCTCCCATATGAATTTATTACAGATGGCTTCCAATACTTGAATGAAGCCAGGTCAAAAGGTCAACATAACCAGCTCTATACTCCTAGGTCAGCTTAATGTCACTTTGTAAGTCACAACAACATTTTGTTTCTAGCCTTTAGCTATTCTAAACTATATACACGTAGCAAAGTCATTACGGTTCAGAAAACCGATTTACTGTTGTTGTTTTTGCTTTTCCCTCAAATTTGTTTAATGCAGGTGCACCATGCCAGCTTTTACTATTGCTGTAACTATAACAAACGGAAACACCCACAAAATGAAAACGTCAGCTCTATTAAATAAACCTACCTGTATAACTTTGTAAAAATAAGCATACTGGCGTGCCGTATTCTTGTACTGGCTGTACACATCATTAATGGCTTGGGCAGACTGTAGGTAATGTACTTCTTCCTCTTCGAAATACAGTGGTGTGTCATACTCGCTGGGCAGCGTCTTAATATAGGGCAACCAGAAAGAGTTGGGGTCAGCTCGTTCACACAGCAAGTGGAAAGCCAGGGCTATGTTCCCCATTGCCTGCAGGATACGATCCTGGCTGTAAAGCAGACCTTGAAAAACAAAGTGGGAGACGTATTTTATTGCAATCTGTGAAATGATCAACTCACCACATGTTAAATTGAGGCTTTAATGTAACCGGCAACAAAGCTTGATCCTTGTTTTTCAGCTATTTTACATCTTCTACCCTCAAATCAGATAAAAATAAAAAAATCAGTCAGGGATGACACAGATACAGGAAATTGGTTTCTTTAAAACAAGGAACAACTCAGAATGTTTCTTGAGGAACAAACCATTTCTAAAGTGATCTGCACTTCAGTCTGCGAAAATGGCAGCTCAGTCATGAAAAAGGACATGGTCAGGGAACACACACAGGGAACATCAAGGAAAATCGAGGGGTCTACAAGCATAAAACTTTTTTTTTCTTGATAAAAAAATTTGGAAAAATGTTTTAAGGTTTTAAAGTTAATTTTGATTAGCAAAAACTGGGACCTGATATATATATATATATATCATTGCTCACCCAAGACAGAATTTTTTGCTGATTCAACAGTCATCAGCATATTCCTGGGAATCCAAAGAAACAGCTCTTCAGCCTGCAGAAATATAAGACTATCAGGATTACAAATATGAACTTAGAGGGTAATAGGGGGCAACAACATGTTCTTATGTCTCATTAACTCCTTACAACTACATTCTCACAAGAGGTTTATTTTTCTGCAGGTCTTTTTTGTTAAACAGATCTAGTTTTCACTTTAACTCTGATGAAAGCCACAATTCCTGGCACAACACTCTACATTTACACTTAGCTAACTGCTCAAGATTCACTCCTGTATGACAGGTATTTGGGCCACACAGTTTTATTTGCAGAAACTAATGCCTGCAGCCAAGGAAGTGAACTACAAAGTGGGATCTGATGACATGTGTCTGAAAGATTAACATTATAAATCTAGCAAGAAAAAGTGTATCTTCTATTACCTCTAAGCAATATTCTACACAAGAAAGCCCAGTAATTGGCACACAAACCTTAATATCTCTGGTGGCTTTTAAACCAAAGCCTTCCTCTGGAAAATTTGCAATTTCAAAGCCTTCAGTTGATGCCCCGTTTTCTGCAGCCCATGCCATTAACTCAGGGAAAAAATCTTCTCTTGTTCCATCAAAAACCACAGACAAACCTAGGTAGAGTTGTATAACATAGTTGAAAATATATATTGTTGGTTACAACCAATTTCTAAAGCAAGGCTGCAATTAACCCATCATGCTTAATGAAGTTCACAGAGCTAAACATCAACTGAAAAGCAGAAGAGAGTTTTAAGAACATCCATCCATGAAATAATAATAACCTAAAGTGTATTCGTGTGCAATGAGTAGAATTATGATAAACGATACCTTTTTGTTTTTTGCGTATTCTTTCTACCAGGGATCGAATCTGGACATACTCTTCCCATTCCTTCCCTGGAGCTGGAGCTGGACTGCTGCACTCTAAAAACCATAAACACATTGTGTATCACTCAAACATATATATACTTTAAAATGTCTGGTTACCGGCAGGTTGCTGAGGAGCAGTTAGTAAAATGTGAGGTACTGGCTTGAGTGTTCATAGGTATTTTGATAAAAGGGGGAATTGTGTTTTTATTTTAAACCTTATAGATGCAAGATTACATAGACATCTATTTTTGCTTCTCATATTACATTTTTTACTCTATATTTTATATTAACTAGTTTATACTTCTGAATGTTACAACGTCCTGTTTTCATTCTATTGTATACGGTTTTATTATACTCACTTTGCAGCAGCTCAGAGATTATATTCATCATATCTTTGGGGGAGACTGCTGACGTGGCCCCACCGCCCGACTTCTGGGTTTTAACTCTGCTCTTTTTCCCCATCTTTTGGCTGGTAGGCAAAAAATGAAGGTTTAAGTCAGTTAAAAGAAAAAAAAAAGGTAGATAAAAACTTTACCTACATACATTTTTTTTAAAGCATTGCTCTTAATGCTACACACAGTTCAAAATTGTGTACAAGTGCATTTACTTCCCCTATACAGCTTATGCTAAATTCAAGGCAAGCAATTCATTTATTATGCGGAAGTATAAATGTCGTTGCCATGGCAACTGCACCGCTCTTTCTATTAATGTGAGATAATATTCCAGAAAACACTTTGACTGCCCCTCCCATACCTTCTCAGCCTAAATATAAGAGTCACAATGCAAAACTGGTTTTACTCGATGGCAAAGGATGTCAGTCTTTTGCTAACATGTCCATGTGAAAAATGCACATGTAATAAAGAAAAAAACTAAAATGATTACAAAAGACATTATAAGAACAATAGAAACACGCAAATGTTGTTACATTTAATAGAAAGAAACTAAATTATACCAAAAAAATTGTTTATTCTAGGAGCAATCCAATTAATGATGAAGGGTTGTATTGTAATGACCTAAAACACAATGGATCTAAATACTGGGAATCCTGCTGGTGTATTCTCTCAAGACTGAAGTAATGACAATAAAAATAGAATACAAATGCTGGTATGTGCAGGTTTGTAAATTATATGCCAGCTCTATTAAGAGCCACCACAACAATGTAATATCAACCACTTTCATGCTATCCCTTCAAATAAAAACGAAAATAACAAATATAACATTAAAACTAGTCAAGATAGTAATAGCAATATATTGTGCTACTCACAATTGAACCAAAGTCAAACTGTGTAAAGGCCAAACATTAGACAGATGTCAGCTCCTGAAAGTGGCCAGCTGTACTGTAACCGATATGAACAGCATTTAGCTTCTAGTAAATAACCCTTCATATCACGAGAGATGTAAAGAATGTTCTAAGAAAGTTTCATCGCAATCAAGAAGACTGCACCACAGTACAAAACTAAGTGTTATATACTAACACATATCTGTAGACAGATGGGAAGGACTCATCTGTACACCCCTTGATACCGACGCATTAAAGAATGTGTGATAAAGAATACCCTAACACAGTTTTACCACATTTGTATAAGCAGTTTACAATATAATGTATAATTTTGATTATTAGTTATATACACTTAAAGGAGGAGGACCAGCGTCTTTCTCCTTTTGAGGAAGGTAAAAGAGGGCCAATCCCAGGGCTTGATGTGCTGTTAATAACTGAGTTAGAGCTGTCTATACAGAGCAGACATGCAGTGCTTTATTTATGGCCAGCAAAAACATTACCAAAGCAAAAGCTTTGAATCCAAACGAGAATGGATTACTTTTAAAAACACAAAGATCAAGAGGTCAAAAGAGGTACTTTCTAAAGGTAGAAATATCTAAATTAGAAAATGAACTACAGTAAATGCTTCCAAATTGAACTGTATAAAACCTGCACAAATCCATGTACTTTTAGAAAATGTCTCGTGGAACATACTGTTGTTCATTTCATAGAGAATCTGTGACTAGAAAACGATAATTTTCTGAGCCACATCCATTTTGTCAGCAGTTACATTATCTTTGGTGTTACGCCATTGGATGAAAAATATTATATTCAGAGTTCCCATTCACACACAACACATGAGCATCCTCATAATCTAAATGTTTTATTATGTATTTATTTATTTCATAATTTCTTTTCTTGCAGGCATCACAAAACATGCCACACAGCATGCTTAGAACTACCACCACAGGTCACAAAGGATAGAGTATTTAATTCCTGGAAGTATAATTGCATTAAATCCTTCTTACTGTTATCATTCCAGGACTTAGCTCGAAGCAGGCTTTCATCATTGAGATACAAGTCAGTCTAATCAAGAAATCATATTCAGAGCACAAAAAAATATCTGCTAGAGTTTTCTTACTGTTCTTAACGAGCCAAATAAACAATGAGCTTTATCGTCTGTTGTCAGTGCCTTTGAGATTGCCCAAGACTATTGAATCTTACTAGGATTGTAATGTCACGTTTTGTTTCCTGATCTGTATCTTGTATAATTTAGATCTGGCTCCTTGATCAGTTGTGGAATACACACGGAAACAATGGCCTGAAAGAAAGTCTTTAATTCCAAAATTCTTAGTAAGTATGGTGCAGAACTTTGCACTTCCCATTGTTCAGAACCGCAGTACGTTTCCTTTCCTAAATAAATAAATACTGTACACAGCAGCATGTAGTAAAAACTACTAAAATGAAACAGGCTGAAATGCAGACCAGTACAAAGAACACAGTTAGTTAAAGTTTAAATAAATCTTTAGCTTCACAATTAAATAAGTTGTGCACCAAGCCACAGAGTGAGTAGTTAAACACAGTAGCCTGCTGCTGCAAAAACAGGCCCTGGCCTGAAGCATCATGGGAACTGGCTGGAGAGAACCATAATGGGTCAAAGGGCAGAAGTACCCCCTTAATCAACCGGGGCTTGCACGTAGATCTGTGAGAGACATAATGTAGTGTGAGAAGTCCCAATACTATAAAAGCTATTGGTAAAGGTCTATCTTAAGCGATGGTAATGATGGCAACCAATAGAGAATTACTAAACTTAGAACATCAACAAATTCATAAATCAAAATAAACGAGTAGTCGTACCCGTTTTTTTTTTTTTTTTTTTTTTTTTTTTCCGAGCATAATTTTAACCAGACAATAAAGTCAGCATTTCTCCCCACCTTAAACTCGCTAGTATGAGGAAAGTCTGACACATACGAAACCATTTCAAAACTTTGTATCTTTTACACTATATGTACGTAACGTGCATTTTACCTTCATTTTACGATTACGTTGAATGATTTAAGAATCCCATACTAAAATTAATTAAATATGTACCTAGTCGCATCCAGAAAACTAAAAATAATATAAACACGAATTGCAACACCGTTCCCATCCGACTGTCTTAATGCAAAAGCAATCCTTCAATCGTATGACGGACTGAGTTAACACGTGCTTTACCCGACACATGTTTGTGCTTTTTAATAAACTATGTGTTTTTGTATATAGTTCTGCATTATTACCGTTCAACTGACTGCAGCAATTCCTCCTGTCAGACTTCACTTCCACCCTCGCCGACAAGCTTAGCAAGTGCAGCCTAGCCGCACCTCTGGAAGGTTAAACCACGCCTCGTCACCAGTACTTTTTTCAGATGATTGGTTAAACAAAAAAAACTCCCTATTTGTGCAACTCGGTTTCCAATGTTTAATTGGTGATTTTGTTGACTGAAGGTTCCTGCCCATTCAGCTGTATGATTGGCTTTAATGTGTTGCAGTCAAAGTAAGCAGCGCTAAATCTCCTCCGGTCTCCTGTCATTGGTTTTCTTTTTTTCCTAAGATTGGTTGTTAGAGCGCAGAAACTTCAATACCAAAAAAAAAAAGGTTAAGAATGCAAAGCTGTGATTGGTCAATACTGCCGTCGCTTATAGAGGAACAGAAAACAACAAAGGCGTTTTCATAGCTACGACAGCGTGATGACGTAGACCGACTTCTCAAAGATGGCGGCCCCCACTGCGGTAGAGTGATCTGTGTTTTACAATTAAAGTAAAAGCACGCGATTCACAGCTAAATTGGCGATTGCATAATTTTCTTTGTATTCAGGTTGGTATTGTTTATTTTTAGCGTTCACTTTTGAGAGCAGAAAGGATGAAACAAACTTCTGCCTTTTCACAGTAGGTCTTTGGCGAACACGCAGTTAGTTACGTTTGTTTGTGTCGTTGCATGACCGGTGTGGTTCGTGTTCCGTAGTACACAAAGTACCAGCGGTCAGAAATGAATAGCAGTAATAATTATTGTTTAAATTACGTGGGACTGTACTAACAACACAACTTAAGTTGTAGCACTTGGGTGTGTGAAAGCAGTGACAATAAGTAAACATTTGAACTTGTTATTAATTGTGCTCACTTTATTTTTTATTTTGTTGTTACATAATGCAGTTGTGGGTATTTTTTACTAAGTAGTTTTGTTTTAAACCCCAGGAGACCACGCTTTATTTGGAGAGATAATAGGTGCAGAATAGCAATTTGTTGCGTGCCAGTGATGTTGAGGTTCTGCAGTGTACTGTAAACTGTATGTTACAACATTTAGCCCTCAGATTTTAAATGTTTCATGTGTTATTCTGATATACAAATGCAGCTATGTCGCTGTTTTGTAATGTGTTTTTGAATGTTTTGCAGGATTAGAAAACACGTGGTTGTTAAAGGCTATTCAGAAGTCTCCAGCTTTAAGTTAGTTTGAGTAAATGAAGGAAACCAAGGAGAACTCCACTCCTGTCACAAGCCTGGACCACATAAAACCATGCTGGTACTGGGACAAGAAGGATCTTGCTCATACCCCCTCCCAGTCTGAAGGCCTTGATCCAGCAACAGAGGCTAGATACCGCCGAGAGGGAGCAAGATTCATATTTGATGTGGGAACCCGCTTGGGACTGTATCCTTTTATTATTGATTTATGGCAAAACAAATACTTTTGTGGATCAATTTTAATATTTAAAAAACAATCAGTAGACAAGTTTTTTTTTTTTTTTTTTTTTTTTTTTTTTTTTTATTCAAAACTATGACAGGTTATGCAGTGAGGTTTTTATACATGTATAGTGTAACCAAAACATTTTGTGCATTTTAAATTGGTACTTATCCTTTGCTTCTAAATTGTATTTATTATAAAATGATCTCAAATTCTTCTTGGAACACCCGTGATTTGTATTTGTCGTTTGTACCATTATTTAGTACAGCAAAAATACTGTAGCTCTTTCGACCTTTGTATTACTGTAGAAGCCTTTGCATCTTTTTTCAAGGACTTTTTTTTTTATAAGTTTATAAGTTATAACTTTTTTTAAGTTTACTTGACCTCAAAATAGGTTAGCATTTTTTTATTTTTGAAAAAGAATAGCTTCATTTTTAATTGAACACCTGAACTAAAATATCAGACACTATGACACACTGGCCACTGGAATTATCTACTTTCATCGTTTTTATATGTTTCATTCCTTCAAGCAGTTTCCAAGATATGTGAGTATTTAGATTCTGAGCTCCTCTAATTGAAGTCTACCTCTTGCTGCAAAGCATTTACCTGTCAGAATAATACTTTTAAATGGTTTTACTCTGTGCACTGCTAGGGTTTACTGTTCTGTTTGACACATTGCTTCTTTGTTTCTGTAGGTCACTGGGGCTTGCTGTCTGTTTCTAGCTGGAAAGGTAGAAGAAACTCCTAAGAAATGTAAAGATATCATAAAAACGGCTCGCAGTTTATTGAATGATGTTCAGTTTGCACAGTTTGGAGATGACCCAAAGGTAAGTTCTGCTCAACAAAACCTGAAATTAATCTTATGAATGTCTTAGTACTTCTATTCTTACCAGGGATCTTTGTTTTGTTGTTTTAGTTTGTTTCAGTTCTTCTGTTGTCTAAAGTGTCATTTGTGGTCTTAGCATTTGGAAACCTTTTCAATCATACCCAGCATTTAAATGATATGGATGTTAGAATAAAATTGTATTTTTGCATTATGTTCACTTTGTTTAAATTCTAAACAATATTTAATGCAACAAAATGTGAGTAGAACAAACATTCATTTATGTACAGCAGGAGTTAACTTTTTTCTTCGTAGTAATTGACAGATTTCCAATCTCTAATTTCCTTTCATCTTCCCTGGTTAACCATTTCCCCTTTCCAGGGAGAGACAGCTCTTTTCCTTGGTTAAACTAAAACACAAAAAATGTCTTGTTCATTTGTTTAGGAGGAAGTAATGGTGCTGGAGAGAATACTTCTGCAGACAATAAAGTTTGACTTGCAGGTGGAACATCCTTACCAGTTCCTCCTACGATATGCAAAACAACTTAAAGGTATGAAAGTTCATAGTAGGGCGTAACTGATCACTCTGCAGGGTAGCCACTTTGTACTGTAAGGTGGCTGTATAAAGCTTGTAAAATTACAAAAGAACAATTATGGCTAATTTTAATTTTTATATATATAACCCACGTAAATGTACATAAACATTAACTCTCTTCAATCTATTTAGGGGACAAAAACAAACTACAGAAGCTGGTGCAAATGGCCTGGACATTTGTAAATGACAGGTAAAAAAATAAATATATTTAGAAATTATTGTTTTGCAAGGTTTTTTAAGGATCATTTCTCATCTTGGACATTTAATAATTAAATACAACAGAAATGGTAATTTAATACTCTGTGAAACCAGATGAAAATATATATTTTATAGGGCACATGTTGTGTTCTGTGATCACACCACTATTCGTTCACGTGGTGTCTTGCTGAAATGTCTCTGTATGCAGGTAAACTGAACATATCATTTCAAAGGCCCTTTTCAAATCAAAAGCCTTGGATCCTAAACATGATAAATATAGTTATTTTTTTAGTCTTTTGTATATATTGTTATATTTTGTTGCGTTCAGTTTGATGTGCCACATTTTTCTAATGTTTTCTGTGATGTTTCAGCTTGTGCACCATGCTGTCCCTGCAGTGGGAGCCAGAGATAATTGCAGTAGCTGTAATGTATCTTGCTGGCCGGTTGTGTAAGTTTGAGATCCAGGAGTGGGCATCGAAACAGATGTACCGTAAATGGTGGGAGCAGTTTGTACAAGATGTTCCAGTTGAACTGTTGGAAGGCAAGTAAAATGAAAACACTGATCGTTTGTTGCATTTTTAAAAATGTGTTGCACTATGATTACCCTTACTCTAGTTTTATTGGGGTTTTTTTTGTTTGTTTGTTTTTTCCCCAATTATAGACATTTGCCATCAGATCCTTGATCTTTACTCCCAGGGGAAACAGCCGATTCCCCAGCAGATCCAGGAGAAAGAGAAAATCATGCCAACTCTCCAGCAGCTACAGGCACTAGCACAGGCACAAGGCCAGAACTCTGGGCAGAGTCAGTTGGGACAACAGGCCAAAAAAGCCTCTCCACAATCCAGTCCTCCAAAACAGCTGAAAAGAACACATGTTAGTTTCAGACTTAACACAAATATATGAAAGCATGCTTTTTATATAGGGTATCTAATAAACATCTTCTCTCTTTTAGAGGAGTATCAGTTTGGCATTGATTTAAAGATAAATGTGGGAGGCTGTGTTTCTCCACAACATACCACATATTCTGTATGGGTATTGTGCTCTAAGAATGGCATCTCTGATCTGCAGAACATTTCTTCTAGAGGTACTGGCCTCCCACATGACGGAGAGATCAGTCCATTTGTTTAATGCCAGCTCAATGTGCATGTATGTTTTCGTTCATATGATTTTAATGTTGGTAATTAGGAAGGTTATTGTTGTTCAGATGATGTTTCAAGGGGATTGTATGCACTGTAGAGTAATGAATCTTAACAGATTGCAAAAGTAGACCACGTGAATGAGGGTATTATGGTTTGCCACCTGAGTCTCTTGCCACTTGACAGAATTCAGTCTGGGCATTTAAGTACAGTAATCTGTTGCATATCTGCCCGTCACACATCCACCCTAACCGTTTATCCACCATAATCAACCTCTTCAGCAACATTAGTTTCTTATTGAACAGAGAAGATTAGTTGAACAGAGATTTGTAGATCCTACCAAAGTTTTTGTACCATGTGTTGTATGTGCTGTGTGCGCAACCATTGCTGCTAGTGTCACATGAGGTGTTAAGTGTGTTGCTATGTAAATAAATCCTGTCAGCATCTGAACTTCAACCTCCATCTCGATCTCCTGCCTGTCACTCAGCAGCAAATGCAAGCATCCACACGGCCGACTGCTACCCTGTCACAAGCATTAATACCATGTATCTTTCTAAACAAGGGATTAGAGGCACTCCCTAATAAAAGCTGAAGTTCAAGAGAATAATTGTGTGAATATAGAAATTGTTATAGCTGTGTATAGTGGTATTTAAAACCGGATTCATTCATTCGACTTTTTACATATCTGCCCTTACTCTGGTCCCACCGCTGTTGGATACATAACAGATTACTTTATTTGTAACATGATTTAATAAAATCCTATTGGCATAGTGTTTGATAACTTTAAATACAGTTGACTTTGTTGACCTTTTTATTTTTTTTTTTCCTTTCTTATTTACAGGTTGGATCCCCTAAGGATGAAAGCAAGGTATCAGGTAAGAGACGTATTAAGACATGCATTTGAAAAGGTTCGAAACACCTGCAGTGGTGGGTGTGCAGGAATGCATTACTCAAGTAACTTGCAAAATACTTCAAGATGTTCAATTAATACAAGTGCTGAAGTTCACAACATTGAATTCTGCTGAAACAATGACATATTTGTGTATTGTATATGTTTTATTCCTTTTTAATTTCTTAGACATGAACAAGATTTCTAATCATCTTTGTTTTATGCACAGAGCAAGTGGTTTCTAAAATTCCTAGACTGGAGACGCCACTTCCACCACTACCAAGCGTGCAACCCCTACCAGGCGAGTAGCTGCCAGTTTGAATAGCTTGCTTTAAATTCTTTAAGCTTTCTATTCAATAGTGATACAAAATATCTGTTTATTGAGTTTTTGCAATTTACATATTACATATGTTCTCAGTTCGGCTTATCAGCAAATGTATACCTCTTGTAAATCAGAAAAAGCTTGGTGAATGTGTGTGACACTCCAGATCATCATACTAATTGGAAAGTTTTACCCGCTGGTTTTACCCTCTGAGCTTGCAAAGGACTTTAGACATATACACATGGTTGCAGTTATGCAACTAGTTCTCAAGGTTAATGTAGTTCAGCAATGATGGATCAATAGGTTCTCTTTAGTGTAAACCCTAAGGTAGGTTGACTTATATCATCAAAGAAAAGACCGAAATAGAAAGGCATACTCCAGCTGACCAAACAAATCGGTT
The DNA here is from genome assembly GCF_017654505.1 of Polyodon spathula. Taxonomy (NCBI): domain Eukaryota; kingdom Metazoa; phylum Chordata; class Actinopteri; order Acipenseriformes; family Polyodontidae; genus Polyodon; species Polyodon spathula. Next base: position 6,852,082 of record NC_054545.1, read on the forward strand.
AATTGTATTGTTTTATTAAACCTGGTATGCCATTGCAGTCCACCCTGTACTAAATCTGTTGGATGCTGGATTGACTTTGTAACATATGGGTGTAATAAAAAGTTTCCAAAACAAATATCGACTTTGCCAAAAAAAGAAACACCTTGCAATAGAAGCTAGACTATTGTATGTGTATGTAAGTAGCATTAACTGTCATTTTAACAAAATGTCTAGGCATTTAGCAGTGTATTGTTTTTGTAAGTTGTCCAAAAGCAAATAAATGCAGATGAATCTGTCTCGTTATTAACGAGACATTGAAACAATGTGGACACTTCTCTACTAACAGATCGAAAGCCTCCTCCAGTAGTGTCTGCGCCAGTGGGAGAGGCCGATTTGGCTGCGACTGGCGAATCCATTGAAGTACCAAAAGGACCAGTTCCCCCTCCGCCTCACCAAGCTCCGGTTCATCAGCCACCCGCACTACCTCACCGCCCACCCCCTCCTCCACCGTCCAGCTATATCATGGGCATGTCTACGTCAAGTTCTTACATGTCTGGGGAGGGTTATCAAAGTCTACAGTCCATGATGAAGACAGAAGGACCCTCTTATGGAGCTATGCCTCCCTCGTATGGCCCGCCAATGCCGTACCACCCACATGTTTACCCTCCTAATCCACCACCCCCAGTGCCCCCTCCTTCAGCAAACTACCCCCCTCCGAACCTCCCACCTCCATCCCCTGCCTACCCACCACCTGGATACAACCACAACTACCCTCCCCCTCCTCGGTTGCCCCCAGGCCATGGTGTGCCACCTCCAGGGTTGGGCATCCCTCCTGCCAACTACCCACCGCATCCTGGCCCTCCAGGTGGGCAGCCACAGGTCCCTCCTTTGCCACCACCTGGCATGCCTCCAGTAGGAGGTATGAGTCGGGGAGGTTGGATGAGATAAAAATAGAAACCAAATGAAATGTGTTTAAAAAGCATACTATTCCATGCTAATTTGAGTTTTTATTGTCTGTAAATAGTTTAACCATGGCTGTAGTTGTAAGAATGAATTTGGATGATACATTGTCTATATTGATTAACAACAGTTTTGGGCGACTTATTTTTTTAAAGACACTTATAGGGTGCAGTCAGTGAAGATACAAGGCAAACACTGTAGTTGTGTTATTTACGTACTTCTGAAACCAACATTTTTATTTTCTACAATATTTCCTTTCTTGTAGTGCTTGAGCTAAACATAAAATAAAATGTAGTTTTGACCTAAAAAAATAAATAAATTGAAAAGCAACAATATTATATATCTGTATTAACGAGTTTGTTTCTATTTGAGTTGGGTGTGTGTCATTGTACAAAGATGAGTAGGTAAGTTTGAGGATAAACATGTATTTGGGTTACTACAAATGGAGCTTAATCCTCATATTTTAAGTCAAGATATTACTCCAAGTACTGGCAATTCTATTCTAAAAAAAAAAAAAAATCTACATTCTATATAGCTAGAAATGATTTTTCAAGAATGTCACAGTCTCTCAAATGTGCACTCTCATTTTGCTTTGATATATTTGAAGCATTCCAATGTGAAAATCCAGAATCTGAATTTGAGTAGACACATGTATTGCAAATATGAGCTTGTAGATCAATTTTATTGGATAAAAGAACATATTTAAAAAAAAATAAAACAAAAACTTCCACTAAAGCATGAGAAACATTAATATATGGAATCTTGAGTTGGTAAGGGAATACTCCACAAAAACAATAATTTACTACTACGAATGGGTTACTTTTTGTTTTGAAGATTTTTCTTTTTTTACTTTTAATTCAGGATATGCAATTCATACAAAAATAGCAAACTGTGCCTTCCTGGTATTGTATCTAATTAGCTGTGTTCTGTGTTCACCATTGAGGTGGACTGGTTTCATACTAGGAAAGAGCACCAACTATTCATTCTGTAGCTTTGTCTTACTGCATATTTCATAGTCAAGCTTTTATTTATTTATATATAGAATATTCCTAGTGTTAATGTGAAATTTGTATTACTAATTTAAGGTCCAGTTTGTTTTCAGTTGTCTTAAAGCTCTTAATTCCAAATTTGACTTCAATATGGCTTTTACATAATAATAAATTAATACGAAGTCATTACTGCAGTAAGTGGTTTGTAAATGAAATATACGTTTTAGACATACATGTCTGTGTTATGACTTTCTTAGGGTCAGTAGGAGTATGCAGTTCGTGGCAGCTATTCATTCATAACATCTTCCATGTACAGTATGTATTGAACAGTTAAATGGTTCATAATCATTACTATATGTTGAAACATTTGAAAGGTCTAATACCATGTCAGCACACATTGTTCAATACTGCTGCTGTGACAAAGACTCTGAAAGTGATGTGTAATTTTAAAACTTACCAGGAGGGGACACAAGAGGTCTGTTAACTACAAACAGTTTAATCTGTTTTACATAGTACAGAAAAGGGCCCTGGGGCAAAAAACTAAATGTTTTCAGTTACAAGATATGTTTTGTATCACCATCGTGTATTTGGTGCTGAAAGAGCTTTAACAACCAAAAGATACATTTTCTTAGAAAACCCCACAGCATATTCTTTTTCACAAACACAACCACAAGAATGCAAAGAATGTGCTTTTTATTTTTTCAAAAATCGGCTGGTCTATTTGAGATCAAGTTTAATTTTCTAAAAATATCAATCCATCTTCTGCTAAATACACTTCATAAAAAAAAATTACAGTTCCTTTAGAGGTTACAGGTGCATGCTATTCACACTACATTAATTCATATTTACGTAATGATGTAGATTTCAGGTTTTCCAGTATAGTGTATCATTAACAGAAAAAAAGAAAAGAAAACACAACAGAACTTTAATAAAATTACAGATTCCAAATCAAAATCTCATTCACAAAAGAAGCAGCACATTTAAAAAATGTCACATTATGAAAATATTCAAAATTTATATTGTTCTGTATTCAAATTAGTTTATATAAAAAGTCAGTAGTATGCAGTCTTTCTATGCATTTTTTTTTTTTAAACGTTACTTTTTCCATTGCCAAACACTTTTTTAGACCCAAATGAGTGTACAATTGCAGTTGGCCCTGTTCTAGATTGAATGTATGATTTGTGTACTAATTTAGATTCTGTTATTTACAAAAGCTCAGTATGACGAAAGTAGTTATTGCGTTTTTATTTAAAAATGAAACCGTACATGTATCTAATGTAATCTAGGGTTAAATACTTTATTTTGAACTGAAACTGAAATACAGCAAATAAGATAATATTGTTTACTTAATGGACAAATACCAAAACCATAGGCAGTGTTTTGGGGTTTTTTTTTTTGTTTTTGTTGACACATCATTATTTTGTGACTAAACATTTGCATAAACGTACACTGCTATTGATGAAGTAATTTGCAGCATCCATACTTTATTAATCAAGATTGACATTTTAAGCTGAAATCATTCATTCACTTCCATTGTTTGGTGAAACTAAATATTTAAGTAACAGGGAAACCAAAGTATTTTTTATTGGTTAAGGTTATACTTAATACTAAAGCAGTACAGTTTAGATTTTGTGCATTTAGATTTTTTTAATTATTTATTTTGATAAATATTTCTGTTAATTTTGATAGTAATATATTACTTGTGCAATATGAAGACTATACTTGTATGTATAAATTATAAAAAGGTATACTTGGTGTGCAATTGCAGCAAGTGTTCAATGTTTTCCAGTTTCAAACTTTATATGGCCAATAATGCCTTAATGCGGTTTTAAAAACAGGTGCAGGTGTTGTAGGTGTTATGAACAAACATTACCACGGTGCAGTTACAAATTGTGACAATGTGCTATTGCTATGGTAGGATATATATTTTAAATATGTCCCTAATCCACTAACTAAAATAAAAAGTATTGTTTAATTAAGTAAACATTACTTTAACAATAGCTTATCTTAAATTCTCAAAGAAAACAAGGTAAAGGACAGTTATCTTCCATAAAAGTGCCAGTGGTTAGTTACTTTTTTTTCTGGTAATAACAAACATGGTTCAGAAAAGTAGGTCTCCTTATTGTTATTTTATACAGAAATGATGTACAAACCAAATGCAGCTTCACAAGAAGTGAGCCTTGTATTAGGAAAAGTTTAATTAAACCTTTGAAAAGCTATTCAATGTACATGTTTTCTACATACAGCACAGACCAGAAACCAATTAACACAGTAGGCAGTAAGCTGGAGTGACAAAAATGTAAAACTAGCTGCCAGTCTTGAATACTTCTTGGTCAGATACCTGTTAGTATTTGCTTGGCTAATAATTTAAAACAAGTTTTTAGTCTAAAGGTAATACTAAGTGTCGTGATTGGTAAAATGGTGCAGTATCCAAAGTTGTTTTTCAACCCATGAAATTTAGTCCATAAACAGTCTCCATCAGAAGATATTATGTACATACAGTCAAATGAAAGAGGTCTGGTTAAACAAAATGTCCCATGCAAAGAGCCTCACTGTTCAAAGGTCCGTTTATTCATTTTTTTTGAAGCCTTCCGCAACTACAAAGGTCCCTTAAACTGGTTTCCAGAGAGTTGCTGCCTAATGGATGGCTTGGAGCCAGCAGCATCTCCCAGCTTCCGCCAAACAACCTAAACATTAAGAAACAAAAGATGACAAAACTTTAAACAATCAACGCATCCTTATTAGCAACATATACTGTATATATAAAAGAGCAATTTCTACTGAACAAAAAGTAGTGCAAAAAGAGTATGCACATATTAATACTGTAGCGTTCCCAGGTGAACAAAAGGGAGCCAGACGAAGGCAGCAAGATCTCATTCACAGATTTTATTCATCAAGGTCAGCACACCACAACACAGCCCACAACACTGTGCAAGCTGCCCTTTTAAACCCCGAAACCCATGACATTTAGAAATAGAAAGACACGTTATTGGACGACAAACGCAAAATGACTGGACAACATTCACAAGCACACTGGGGCCACGACTCGATCACGCTCCCTCCCACCCCACAGGTGCACTCATTCACATGCGCAGGCACTCAGGACACAGACCAAACACAATACAACACAGATCGCTACAATATTCCTTCATTGCTCAAACCACCACTAAGAATCTAGAATTCTGTAATGGAAACATTACTTCACTCGGAATACATCACTTCTTAATCTAATTTTGTATATTTTTAAAAACAGCCAAGAAGCATGCTTTCCTAGCAAACCCAGCAAAAAAAAAAAAAAAAAAAAAAAAAAAAACACAGGCAAATATCTGAATTCAGAAGTACTTACGTTACACATTTCACGAACAATCGCTTTCTCCTTCTCACTAAGGTCCTCTTCGTAGTGTTCTGGTACTTGCTTGTCCAGGTTTTCATGGACTTCCAGGACCTTAAGAAGGGAAAAAACAAATGTCAACGTATTATGAGAAATAGCTAATATACAATTTTAAAATCACTTGGTTATTCCTTTACTTTTTATAGCATCATACTTATAAAATGGACAAACTAAAATAAAATGCGTTATCATGAAATATATATATATATATATATATATAGAGAGAGAGAGAGAGAGAGAGAGAGAGAGAGAGAGAGAGAGAGAGAGAGAGAGAGAGAGAGTTTTTAGACTGCCTGGATTAACTTTTCCCAATAGCTTTCTTTTTAATTTGATTGTCTATGCACCTGTAGCCACAAGGTGGCACACTTGTCAGGTTAGAACATTATTGTCATTAGGTTGTCTTACACTTATTTTATTGTACAGTATAAGCTTCTTGTCAGATTTAACTGTTTGTAAGCATCATTAATTTACTTAATTTATATGGCAATGGCTACTTGGCAATGCCAGGTAACCTGCAGGATCTTGTTACAAACAAAGCATAAGCCCTACAAACCAAGGAGAAGGGGGGGGGGGGGGGGGGGGACAAGAAACTATTTTTCTCCAAGAAAAAGAGAACAAAAACCTAAAATGCATTTTTAAAAAATGTCAACATAACTGAATAATAATCTACAGTAATATGTGCAGATGATTTAGCAGCCTGTGGACAAGGTCTTTTAAAAATGACCTGCTGTTTAATGACACCGGTTTTACAATCCCTGTCGTGGGTTGGGCAATGGGATCATTATTGAGAATAAGAAAGTCTGTACCTTCATGGCATGTACCACTGCCTCTGGTTTTTGGGCTGAAGGAATATACCCCACTGAAGGTGATGAGGAATCCCCAGGGGCCAGTCGCACGGAGCCCTGTTGAAACAAAAACAGACATGAAATAAAAACTACTGTGACAAAGGGCACTTCCATAGTCTGCTCATGGATTGGACCACAGAAGAACACACCCAAAGCACCAAGCCACATCCAGTGACAGTGTCACAAAAAAAGTGGTAATTTTGTCAGCTGATTACATGTTTTCTCTGTCCCTACCAATAACATACTGTATTGTTTACATTTTGAGTTTCATGTGCTGGGTTTGTCAGTTTGTAATAGCCACACACTTTCCCAAATTATTCATTGCTTAAAAGAGGCTTTGAAAAACTGGATCCACATTCTGACTTCCAGCTGCAGCTCATTCTAAAAAAGGCTTCTTCATGCATGGCAAATGGATCCAGTTTATGCTCTCACACAATGGATCTAGCACTTACAAAACAAGTGGTTTCCTGACCTATACACTAGTGGGGGGGAATCTGAGATAACGTGTAATGAAACATCTCTTCAGATGATATTGCAAGTCACGCAGCTTGCAAAAAAAAAAAAAAATAGGCAGGGTCTAAGACACAGAGTTCAGTACATTACATCCCAGAGTAATAATTAGAAAAAAATAAGAGTGGCTTATGCAATAGAGTTGGCGGTTTATAAATTAATCCCTCAAGAAAATACAGTGGGTTCCATTCTTAATTAATCAAAATTTGACCACCCTTTTATCAAGGTCAGAACAAGGGAGAGCAGAACAAAGACTCAATTCATTCTATCCAAACCTCTGAGCCACGTTTAGAAACCATCTTTGTGGGTGTTATTCTGGGCGTTAAATTAAAAACAATTAACTGGAATTGTTTTCCATGCTGTTGTGGGTGGCCCATGACAGTCTTTCTAGAGATATGCATGTTACAAGTGTACACCAGGAGCAGCCAACCGTTTATATAAAAACACAATAACACTGAGTACAAACAAAGCTCAAGGCCATTTTATGAGACTGCAATGCTCTCCCACTGAGTTTTTCTAGGAAGTGCCTCCTTTCCCTTGTGCTGTTGTTAAATGTACCATATACCTAATAAGTTCTTAATGCATAAAATAACCACACATACTGTGTCTTATACGTATTGGAAGAGACAGACCAAAATCCCTGCAAAACAAATTCAGAGAGCTAGGAAGGAAATTAAAAGAGAAAACCAAAACTGTGGTATTTTCTGGTATACTACCGGCACCTTGCAAAGGACCATATGGACAGCTGGAAATAATTAATCAAAACACATGGCTGAAGACGTGGTGCACACGGGAAGGCTTCACCTATCTTGATCACTGGACCACATTCTACAACGAGGACTATCTGTATAGACGGGACGGACTGCACTTAAATAACAAGGGGACCAGTCTACTTGGAGAAAAGATCCTCGAACAGGTTCAGAAGCATTTAAACTAGAAAGGAAGGGGGGAGAAATCAACAAAAAAACAGAAGGGAGACCGCATCAAAACAAGAACAACAACTCAGGTAAGACAACCATTAAATGTATTTATCTAAATGCTAGAAGTATCAGAAACAAAATTCTAGAACTTGAAGCTACTGCACTAACAGGTAACTATGATGTGATAGGTGTTACAGAAACGTGGTTGTCTGAGAGTGATGGGGACGAATATAATATTTGTGGGTATACACTGTATAGGAAAGACAGGCAGGACAGAAGAGGAGGAGGGGTAGTGCTATACATAAGAAACAGTCTTGAAGCCCAGGTGTTAAACCTGGACAAAGAAAATAAAACCTAATCAATATGGGTCAGAATAACGGACAAAAATTCAAAGGGCATAATAATAGGAGCATGCTATAGACCGCCAGATTCAGACGGTGAGCAAAATAATCTGTTATACAATGACATTAGAAATGCGTGTAGCAAAGGAGAAGCCATACTAATGGGGGATTTCAACTTCCCCCAGATAAAATGGGAAAACCCGGTGGGTAGCACGAAGGATGAAATAGAAATGGTGGAAATGACAAATGACTGCTTCCTAACACAATTTGTCAAGGCACCGACTAGAGGGGAGGCATGCCTTGATTTAGTCTTTTCAAATAACAAAGATAGAATAACTAAAACAGAGGTCAGAGAACCACTGGCAAACTCAGACCACAACATGGTCTCATTTGAAGTGTTTTTTAAAACCCCAAAAGTAATGACTAAAGCTAAGGTTTACAATTTTAGAAAAGCAAACTATGAAGGTATGAAACAGAGACTAACAGAAGTAGATTGGAGTAAAATAGAGAAAACACCCACAGAAGAAGGATGGTTGTTCTTCAAAAATGTAGTACTAGAGGCGCAAAACAATTACATCCCTAAAGTAGACAAATCTAAATGTAAAACTAAATTGCCAAAATGGTTTAATAGATCAATTAAAAAAAAAATATTCAGCGAAAAAAGGCACTTTACAGAGCATTAAAAAAGGACCAAAAAGAAAGTACGCAGAAAGAGTACACAGAACTGCAAACGCAAGTCAAAAAGGAAGTTAGAAAGGCCAAGAGAGAAATAGAAATGAACATTGCTAAGGGAGCTAAAACCAATTCCAAAATGTTTTTCCAATATTACAACAGCAAGAGAACATTCAAAGAGGAGATTAAATGTTTAAGAGATACAAATGGCAAAATCATAGATGAAGAAAAAAAAATAGCAAATATATTAAATGATTACTTTTCACAAGTTTTTACAAAGGAAGATACTGACAACATGCCCCACATGTCATCCAGTTCCTATCCAGTTTTAAATAACTTTAGCATAACTGAGGCAGAAGTGTTAAAGGGACTAGGAGCTCTTAAAATAAACAAATCCCCTGGGCCGGATGAGATCCTCCCAGTAGTACTCAAAGAAATGAAAGAAGTAATTTACAAACCGCTAACCAAGATCATGCAGCAGTCTCTTGACACAGGGGTGGTACCGACAGACTGGAAAATTGCAAACGTAATACCGATCCACAAAAAGGGAAACAAAACTGAACCAGGTAACTACAGACCAGTAAGCCTGACTTCTATTATATGCAAACTTATGGAAACTATAATAAGATCCAAAATGGAAAATTACCTATATGGTAACAGGGTCCTGGGAGACAGTCAACATGGTTTTAGGAAAGGGAGATCGTGTCTAACTAACTTGCTTGATTTTTTTGAGGATGCAACATCGATAATGGATAATTGCAAAGCATATGACATGGTTTATTTAGATTTCCAGAAAGCTTTTGACAAAGTCCCGCACAAAAGATTAATTCTCAAACTGAACGCAGTTGGGATTCAAGGAAACACATGTACATGGATTAGGGAGTGGTTAACATGTAGAAAACAGAAAGTACTGATTAGAGGAAAAACCTCAGAATGGAGTGTGGTAACCAGCGGTGTACCACAGGGATCAGTATTAGGTCCTCTGCTATTCCTAATCTACATTAATGATTTAGATTCTGGTATAGTAGGCAAACTTGTTAAATTTGCAGACGACACAAAAGTAGGAGGAGTGGCAAACACTGTTGCAGCAGCAAAGGTCATTCAAAATGATCTAGACAAGATTCAGAACTGGGCAGACACATGGCAAATTACATTTAATAGAGAAAAGTGTAAGGTACTGCACGCAGGAAATAAAAATGTACATTATAAATATCATATGGGAGATACTGAAATTGGAGAAGGAATCTATGAAAAAGACCTAGGAGTTTTTGTTGACTCAGAAATGTCTTCATCTAGACAATGTGGGGAAGCTATAAAAAAGGCTAACAAGATGCTCGGATACATTGTGAAAAGTGTTGAATTTAAATCAAGGGAAGTAATGTTAAAACTGTACAATGCACTAGTAAGACCTCATCTTGAATATTGTGTGCAGTTCTGGTCATCTCACTATAAAAAAGATATTGCTGCTCTAGAAAGAGTGCAAAGAAGAGCGACCAGAATTATTCCGGGCTTAAAAGACATGTCATATGCAGACAGGCTAAAAGAATTGAATCTGTTCAGTCTTGAACAAAGAAGACTACGTGGCGACCTAATTCAAGCATTCAAAATTCTAAAAGGTATTGATAGTGTCGACCCAAGGGACTTTTTCAGCATGAAAAAAGAAACAAGGACCAGGGGTCACAAATGGAGATTAGACAAAGGGGCATTCAGAACAGAAAATAGGAGGCACTTTTTTACACAGAGAATTGTGAGGGTCTGGAATCAACTCCCCAGTAATGTTGTTGAAGCTGACACCCTAGGATCCTTCAAGAAGCTGCTTGATAAGATTTTGGGATCAATAAGCTACTAACAACCAAACGAGCAAGATGGGCCGAATGGCCTCCTCTCGTTTGTAAACTTTCTTATGTTCTTATGTATTACCCAACAGACAGACCAATATACCTTCCTAATTGGCTCCCAACAACTATAATCCCTGCTTGACTGGAAACAACGCACAAGGAAACACTCAAGTGAGCCCCAGTGATCATATGATTCTGCGGAACACTGTCCTGGGTGCTGCCAATATCAACATATTGTACTAGTGAGTTGGCCGTATTCCCGGCTCTCCTCTGCATTCTCTTTGTGTTCACTCGAGAATGTGAAGGGATTTAGCTTCAGAGAAAATAAGGAAGGAGGATATATAAATCACAGCAAATGTTGTGTTACTTCTTTTTAATATAACTTAATGAGATCACTGATGTGAGCCTGTTCCATTGGGGCTGTTCTGCTTTGCTGGTGGATGTATGACAAGTTACAGTTTAGGTGCTGGTTTTGTTTCCATTGTGAAAACTGTTTTTTATTTGAAAAGTTACACCCAAGTCCTTATTTTTAAGGTTGTCTAAAATCCACAAATTCAAATGAGGAAATCTGCATACTGATTAGAAAATTAAATTTTAGGTACGTTTGGGTATTACCAGAATTTCTCAACAACTGAATAGGGGCCAGCTTTGTATTATGGTTAATTGTGTCACCTGAGTACTTAAACAGTGCAGTAATACAAGAAGTTAGTAAGGCAACACTTTGAGTATCTGCGGTAACTGTGGGCTACTGGGAACTTTGCCTGACCATAATTACACTCCAGATTCCGTACAACAACCACGAATGCAAGGGTTCTGAATGTCGTCTATAAACCACATCGACGTTCTCCTCAGCACTGTTTACCTACATCATTGTGAGTCTAACTGAACTAGAGACACACAAGAGAGTCTGGTACAACTGACTTCAGTTTGTGTGTGGGAGAGATCATTCATTCTGCTGGGAAATCGGCAGGGATTTTGGGAAGAGGTATATCAGATGCTAAAATAAGAAATGTAGGAAAATCTATAACATGTAATGTGACCCTAAAACTACACAGCTGATATCTAATGAGGTCTGAACTCCAGCTAGAGATAAAAGCGGTCTAGAAACATGCTGGTGACATTTCTGTAATCTCATGGGGGTTTTTTTGTTTGTTTTTTTTTAATCTCTATGTGCGAAGAGGTAGGTAGATAGGCAGTGGGGGAAAAATTCAATATCCTAGATGCACGATAGAGTTTCACAAAATTCGAGTTTCTGGTTTTAATCCATGGCAAAACGCATCACACAGCTGCAGCGTCACTTACAACGTCTTACCCGAAAGATGGACCCGAAAGGTGACTTGCTCAATGTCACACAATGAGTCAGTGAGTGAGCCAGGATTTCATGCGGGGACTTCCTGGTTACAAGCCCTTTTCTTTACCAACTGGATCACACAGCCTCCTATTACAGCTGACAGCTTCTGACAACTTGAAAATCCTCCGCTATGATTTCTTTCAGTGCTGCAGTATAAAGAAACAGCCCATGCCACAAGTTTCTGTTGGCGCTTTATTATAATTATGTAACATGAAACATACATTAGTTCTATGAAGAGGTGTTTTCTGCATCACTTATACTAGGGGGCAGGGGAAAGATGTTGCTCTTCAAAATTGTTCCTTTCCATAATGCATAGCACTGGCTGAATATGTTCGTTTAAATATGTTTATGTTTAAACTGATTCGTGTGCTTTGTTTTGTTTTGTTTTTTGGTGTGGGTGTTGGAAATTTAGCTAAAAAATGTCAATCTCTGTTTTAGGCACTCCCATTTACTAAGCTATTCACAAACATTCTTATTGTTTAAAATGAAGGCAGCTGCATTTTTTGTAATTCCCATCTGCTGTGAGGGTTCAAAGCTATGGAAATTAGATCTGAAACCTTGAGACACTTGTTTTTACTCAAGGGCCTGCCTGCCTGCCTTTCAAAAATCTACACCACTGCAGTTTCTTCCTCATGAAGACTACAGCTGATACTAATTAATTTGCTTCCCATGTAAAAGAACTAACAAGAACTGCAGACTAACAAGCTTGTTTAGCTTCATGGCTCTTACTCTGGAACTCTCTCCCAGCTTTGGTGCGTGATGCTCCCACCGTCGCACACTTTAAATTAACTCTCAAGACCCACCTGTTCTCTATTGCTTTCCAAGCTCTTTAAGTCTGATATCTGCTATTAGCTTCTGTATTGCTGCTACTATTTCACGTACTATGCCACTATCATGTATTATGCACTTTACACTGTATTTAATGTACTAATTCAAGTACTATGCTACTATCATGTATTATGCACTTTCCACTGTATTTAATGTATTATGCATTTTTTTCTTTTCTTTTCAGTATATCATATATTATGCAATTCTCTGTTTTTCTGATTTTCTTGTTGTTACTGCATCTTGTAAAGTATTTTGTGATGGTGGTCCACTATGAAAGGCGCTATATAAAATAAAGATCGATTGAAGACTGAAGCTTCACTTTAAGTGCACAAAAAAGCAATCATACCTGCTTCCAAGGGCTTTGCAAGAATATAAAAAATGGTTTAAATCCCAGACAAAATATGCAAAACCAGGAGATATATAGTGGGACTACTGAAGAGTAGGTGGCTTCAAATTTAATTATCTTCATTTTTTACTGTGAACTTCTCCCTTTATTATGTCTGCAATTATTCTGAGTAATTTGTATTGCATTTACTCAAATATCTTCAGGTACTTAAGAGCTGCTCTCTAGTTTTAGCTTCCAGCCATAGATACATATTAAATAGGCCAGATCTGCCAAAGTGTCTTATAGAAGCAAGTGTGCCATCTATTGATCTGCAAACAACTTTCCTATAGTTTTGTTGGTAATATATTGCTGTGCACTAGATGGTGCTATCACTAATAAAAAGTCAATTTGGCTGGTCAAGCCTATATTAGGTGTCTACAGCAGGCAATTAAAACTAAAGAACCACAACACTTGTGAGGTCACAAACAACTAAACAATCTAGGAGCTATTTCGAAAATGGGCCTTTATTTTCAGTCTAATTCTACATATGGTAACATTTTTACAACATATTTTCTGGTAAAGGAATCCCTGAGAAACATGAAAAGCACCGTTGTGGACAAGATACCATCTAATTTATATACCCATGTGATGTAACCAGCTTTTGAGCAGGAGTGAGGTCACAAATTGGGCTGTAGCTGGTTTGTAATATAATGTCAGGTATTAGGTGTCATTTTTTTAAACACATGTATAAGATCCTTTCTATGGTGTATGTCGATATATGTATTCACCAGAGGTCAAATAGTCATTATTTGGAACATATTTGTTTTCAAAAAACTAATCGAATGATTGAATGGATGATGATCTCAAGAAGCTGTTTTATGGAGAACAAGATTCTATGGAGTAATTGCTGTAACAGTCACTTAGGATGACTGAAAACATAACACAATGCTAAGGGGCAGTAAAAATGTAAGTGAAACGTCATTTGAAGCTATACGGAATTTCAAAAGTCTTTTATATGTATTATCTGCAGTCAGATTGACTATAGGGATTTGGCAATGCTACTATATGTGTTATTATATGACAAATGGCATAACAGAAATACATCATTCAGAAAGCATTTAAACCAATTAAGTTCCATTTATTCCTGAGCATTACTCACTAATGCCATAATGACACCTCCCCCACACCTATAACGTACACGCAAAGGAAACCTGTATAAAAATGCCAGAAGAGCATCAGTCCTTGGAAGCTTTCAAATTACAATTAAAACATAAAAGCTACAATTAATGGTGATAAATAAGCTGGTCATACAAAAGTGGGTAATGAAAAAAGTGGTGTTCTTTCAAGAAAATAAAAGGATAGAAACACAAATGAATTGAGCTATAAAGAGGGAGTAATACTTTTTTGTTATTAATGTTTGGTAAAGAAATGTTTTTCTCCCAACACAATCAAGAGGGTCTTGTATAATCTATGAAACTCATACAGAGATGAAATGCAATGGAGCGAAGCTACTGCAATGTTTACGTGTTAAAAGGAAAATAATGTTTGGGTGAAGCTGCTGCACACATTCCCCATTTCCTATTACTCTATAGTGGGGATTTAAAAGCCTCAAGTGAGCTTCAGTAAAAGGTACTTCTTTTTGAAGAGCCTGTTCAGCAAAGAGAGACTTTCAAACGATGACTTTCAAACTAGAATGAAAAACACACTTCTTCATCTCAGATATATTTTTTTGGCAGGGGCTCGGGAAAACACATCATTGGTAAGCACTAGAAGTACAGTCTTCCACAGGAGCTGTGGTTACTATCTATGACCAATGAGGTACACATACAAGTAAGACTGATTCTGTTAGAGCTGTAATGCTGCAACTGTACCTGAGGTGGCTGCTGTTTTATGTTTATATTACGGATAAATGTTTATGGATTATGTTTATTATTAAGGAGAGCCAAACTTCACACAGACCCTATTCTCACAATTTGCTGACTCTAGTTAACTGAGAGTCACTTCTTAAAATGGAAAGGGTTTTTTTTGTTTTTTTTTGGAAAAAATGAGTAATGATTTTACAGTGGGGGGAAAAGGTTTAACAGTTTCTAAAACTGACAGGTATTTTTGGAAGAACTTTGGTAAAACGGTGTACTGTGACAGTGTATGTATTGTGACAGACTGTGGGAGGAAAAGGAAAAAAAAAAAGTAGTCCAGGAGGGGTTACAAAAAACTACATCCCCCAGAATGCCACAGGAGGGAGCCAGGAGGAAAGTCACCTGGCTCCACTCGGTAATAATTATCAACCAAGAAAAATGTTTATTCGAGGCAGTCTCCAGTCTGTGTGGAGTGAGGCTGTCACAGTGGTGAAAACCTGTCTGGGTTCACGAAGGTAACCTTTTTGTGTGTGTTTGAAAAGTGTTCTGTTCTACCAGTAAACGGTGTAGCCGTCCAGTTTTATAGTTAGGGATTTACCCGAAAAGTTTAGTTAGCACTTCAAAATTGAATTAGGTTTTGTTTTGTTTTGGTGCAATTGTCTTTAATTTAATAAAAGAAACGGCACAAAAGCACTATTAAAAACTTCAAATTTCTAGTGTCTGGGCCTGATTTTAAGGGGCTGCAAACCTTAAAGTTATTGAACTCTTGTGTCTCTAAAGTCATAACATATATATAATATATATATATATATATATATATATATATATATATATATATATATATATATATATATATATATATATATATGTGTATATATATATTTGAATGGCGTTTCTAAGAATAATCTGAGACTATAAATCATGTTTCCATGGGGACATGAAATAAAATTGTTTTTTCAATTAGATTTTGGATACATCTTGAAGTATTCTGAAGTATTCTCTCTCTCTCTCTCTCTCTCTCTCTCTCTCATAAAAGCTCTAATAGCTAATTAGAATTCACATTTCAATGGAATATCATTTACAATTTTCCATTAAATTGAAAACAAACAACTGTATGATATCCGTCCGGGATGGTTGCAGAGAATTCCCTAATTGCAATTAATCAATGTTAAAAATAACACAAGTTCTACCATGCATATTAGGAATGCTGGCAGAGACCACAATTAGACATTAAGGGTAGAAAGCAAAGATTTAGAAAAAAATAACAACATGAACAAGTCATGCTCAATGTAAAATAAATGGGGAGAGTTAAGCTGTATCTTTCAAAACAAAAACAAATGGCTGTTGGATATGCTGTGTAGCGCTTCTTTCTGTAATATCAAGACAAAAAACATCAGCTTTGAATGAAAATGTCAAAACACTAGAAAGTAAATCTGATGTTTGGAGGACAGAAACAATGCAAATGTCAATGACAGCGGCTTATTTTATTTGGTTTATAGTTTTTACATTTACAGCAGGATTTATTATCTGTGGAGAAAAGATTTACAGGGGCCATTTATGAGCAAATTTGTTTTGAACAGAGATTAATCTTTGTTTATGGACATTTCTATAAGGAAGCTAAGATTAGGCCGGTTACACTTATGCAAAGTTAGAGAGGCTGATAGCATGTATTTGTGAATCTTCCTTCTTTTACTTTTTGCCTCTTGCAGCCTTGGGAAAATAATTTTATAAGTCATCCCTGAAGTAATTGTGAATCAGACCTCATGTTAAACTTCATTCCAAAAGCCTACAGGACCAATTGCTATTTTTAAAATGAAAAACTGTCTGGAATCATCTCTCAAGATAAACATTTTTAGACACCTGATTCCAACAGATGCATCTGTGATGGATTTTCAGAACGCAGGTCTCAGTGGTAATGTTTCCCGAGCAGTCCCCGCCCCCCATCGTTAACTGTAGGAACTGGAACACAAAGTGAATGTACATACGCTTTGCAGAGACTCCTGGTATTGTGGCAGTGATGTCAACTGGCTCTCCGAGTGGTACAGAGAGAAGCCTTTCCGAAGGGTCTTTAAATCTCCAGAACTGCTCTGCTGCAGAAACAAAGACAGACACTGGTTAAAAGACCTGATCACCTTTTTCAGTTTTCTTTTATAATTCTTCTAAATCCCCTTTAGGGGGCCTTCCAGCTGACTTCAGTAATTGCGTCCGGGTTTCCTTATATATGGTCGGTGTGAGCTGCGTCGTTTATTGCTTAGCTAGTTGTGTATTTTAAATGTTTATAATTCTTCATTTGGTTTAATATGTGTGCTGTGTCTTTTAATCTGCCATTTCTCTCCGTGTCCTTGTTTTTCTTTTTCTTCTTATACAATCAATCATAGTAGCAATGTGTGCATGTGAATGTTAGTTTCATTTAAGTTAATATATGTATATGTATGTATATATACTGTATGGACAGAATGGCTTGTGGGTGATGTCAGACCAGGAAGAGAGACACACACAGTACTGGGGTATGGAGCGCAAATGCGCGAGTTTCTTGCAAAACAAAAGGTGTGAACATAAAACAAAACCCTGTTTCAAAATAAATGGCACGGTGACCAAAACAGACAGTCAAAACAAACACTGAATAAAACAAGTATCGCACTGGTATAAAGCCAGTTCTTACTCTCTCGTCCTCTCACAAACACCCAACCTCAAGTGAGAAATGCGTGCTGCTTTTATGTAGCTGTGCCAGGACTTGATTGTTAATCATTCAATCTGCCCCTGCACAGTCTGCACGGGAAGTAATTGTGACCTCCCCCATTCCCACACACATTTTAAATCACCCGTGCTACATAACCCACACTATACAAAATAACCCACAATACACCAAGAGGCGGTGTATTTTGGGTTATTTTGTATAGTATATATTTTTTGTATAGTACATAGTCATTATAGAATTGTCCAGGTGCGGATGTTTCTGATCCATGATCCTGTGAACAGCTTACTAAATACAATGCATGGACATTTATGTTATTCTCGCATTTCATTTTTAATGAAGGTGTAACAATATAAGACCATGTTCTATCACCAAAAACGTCCACTGCAAATATGGTTAAAAACAGAAAGAACAGAATCTATAGGTCTAGACATAAAGGTCTTACATACAGTCTAGTCCACAGGATGCATATGAATATTACTGGCATGGCAATAGGTTTCTATTATCAGGAATTTTAAAAGTATACCCATGTTTGTTGTATAACCTTATAATCATTCCACCTTAAAATGTGAACTATAACAATGTCTTATAGGGAACAAAACGTTTAGGCATAGCCATGACTGAAAAGCTCCACATGCAAAATCCCATTGATTCTACTGAAAACCTTTCAGTACGCTACCCAAAAGGACAGGGGATTCAATTGGCAGAAAATTTCACTTGAAAAAAGAATTGAGCAGTTAAAGTGAACATTATAGTTCATAAAAAACAAAACAGAAGTGCTCCCAAAGGGGGCCAGTTTCACTGGAAACTGGAGGCACAGGGTGGGGGCCTAATATTTCTGGCTGGATGGCTGCGACAGCTGGAAACCATCAAAGCCACGGCCACACGATCTGGCTCGTTCATCAGGAAGAAGGGCCGCAGCAGTGGTGATGCTGGTTCACAGCTCAGAGACACAGCACTTAAGCCAAGTGGCCCCAGTGAGACCACAGATCTCCTCAGCCATCAAGCATTATGACATTCGGAATCTGTATGTCAGAGAATCTCGACACTTTCTCGACCTCTGTCTCTTGCTGGAGTTAATTTAAATCACTCCAGGACTTGAAGCATATCCCAAGGTACCTTCCTTCAAACTATTTTATTTTCTTTATACTCGCAAACATGTTCAGTGTGCAGTTGTACCGTACACCTGCTTTTCATTCAACGCCTACAAGGCATATCTACAGTACTATAACCCAGTGCATCATTATACTACTCCCTCAGATCTGAAAACAATTACCTCAAAGTTAAAAAAACGCACTTGAATAAATTGCATCTGTGCAGATATTTTCTAGTTATGTGTGCATGCTGAAAGAATAAGAAACCTGCAAAGAACACACTGCGGTTACAGATGCAACAACAATTTATTTAAAACTTTATAAGATTATGCCAGAAGTGAATGAGGATGATAAACATCAAGGTAATGGTACTACTTGTCAGTGAAGACAAATTAGTATTTTATTCATGAAGAAGTACGACCTATGAAGGGTACTGCTCAAAATAAAAATGTACTATTGTTATTTGGTAAGGGATGCAGCTTGCTTACTTTTAACATGTTTACTGTTTTTATGATTCTGTTTTTGTCCTTGTGAACAGGTTGGCTATAGGGTGACGCCAGGTCAAAAAGGAGTACACATAAGACAAGCAGTACTGGGATTGAAACTGAGACGCTGTGGCACTCAGTGCGTTTATTGAGTGAAACAAGTAAAGATTTAAACAAAAAAACAGGACAAGGCACTTGAGGCCAAAATAAATAGACAAACAAAACGGATTAACACTGAACAAACAGCGGACGAACAGACAAACAAACATGGTGAGTCCAAACAAACACACAAGTATCATGCTGGTCCTTCCAGCACGAAATAGCAATTGTGTGCTTTAATTTACACCCAAGTGAGTGAAACGTGCATCTATATGTACTGTTGTGCCGGGATTCAATTACTAATTAATTATTTACTTGAATCAGGCATGTGAACTAATTTGTGCAACCCCGTGCTCACATACTATTAAATACTTTAAATGCCTAAATACAACTATATATTTTAAATCACACATGCTACACAGACCCATTTATATCCCATGCACCAATATCTACACACCAACATTAACACACCACACACAACATATAACATACAAATGCACACAGGGGCGGGGTCATGTTTTAATGATGTGTTTACTTTTGCCATTGGTTTCATAATGTCATTTCTTGCAGCCTTCTCCTGCCAAGGGTTCTATCCTGGTTAAATAAATACATTATCATTTCAAAATTGGACAACATGTATATGTCTGTGGAGTTAACATAATTAGTTCTTAAGTCATTATTAGTTGAACTTCTCAAGTTCTTGCTTAGTCCTCAAACAAACACTTGAATAAACATTTCCAGAAGTAAAATGCAAAAAAGGGACTTTTGTGTTCACAGCAACCCATTTTAGAAGTCACAACCATGTCTGAGCTTCTCTGGTTTCAAATTTGATAATGTTTCCGGTATATTGATTGGAGTGTCTCAGTGGGTTCAGGTTGAGGAGAGTGCAAGGAGAATATTGGAAGTTGAAGAACAATATGTTGTAGAAATAGTAACACTACTACTGCCCTATGTAAAACACCATTTAGAGAAAACATGTCAAAACGTCAGTCTTTTACTGAATCTACTATTTACAGCATAAGCATCTCATTTATTGTTACAATTATTGTTATCAGTTACCAGTCAGCACAGATTACTAGGGGAAGTACTGCAGTTGTGAAAAACGTGGGATTTATTATGGTACCTTTTTTTTCTTTATAGATTAGAGTAATATGAATTTCCTTTTCCATGGATGCATTTACTGGAAAACATCACTGAAAAAAAATCAATGACACACAAGTTGTTTGCAAAAGTGTCCACAAGCTTCGAGGCTTTTTGCGTTTCTCAAACATGGTCGTTACTGTCAGTACTCTCTTTTTAGGTGTACGTGTAGCGCTATCTATGCTTAGTGCACATCCAATTGTTAGTGAATGCCATTCTGATTAAATGTTATTTGCTGTGTCTGTGTATTGTGTGTGTATGGACATCAAGAAAATCAGTACCCAAACAGAACAAAACCCAGTTCACTAAATTAGTACAACTATCCCCCGTTCAGATAAAGCACTAGATAAGGCCTCTTTGCAATGCTGAGTGAGAACAGTGAAAGAATAGTGGATAAGGATTCTTTCACTTAGACACTCTAGTGTCTCTTTTTTCTACTGTTCTGTCTACACTCACCGTGACAGAGGCTTAGCTCAACTTAATTCATCTGTGTAGCGCTCACACACACATACACAATAGTTTTAAAAGTACTTATTTTTTTGTAGACTAGAACTCAGGTTTACAATGTACCAAAACTGCTGAAACATTTAGGAATTCGGTTGTTTGGGAATGCACCTTAAGACCTGGTCAATTTCAGGCTAAATGTGTGCAGAAAACATGCGTGGCAACCTCTCCATCGAATGGATTGCTTGATTTCAGACAGCTTTTAAATTGTGCTTTGCTGGTATATATATATATATATATATATATATATATAATATATATATACACACACACACACACACACACACACACACACACACACACACACACACACACACACACATACACTGCTGTGCAAAAGTCGTAGACATGTTGCATTTTTCTACTCTGATGCATTATGAGCATCAACAATTCTCAAAGCCTCCACTAGTGTTTTCTTCTATAATAACAACCTTGACTTGCATAAGGAAGGAAAAAACATTGAGTGAAATAGCTCGCATCACATGATTTTCAAGGTGTGGTATCTGAAGCATAATCACATCATCTGTAATTGACAAACAAGTACAGAGAAACACCATCTGTAATTGACAAACCCAGGACTGGAAGACCCAAAAAGCTGTCTAACAAGGATGAGCAATACTTGAAGATAATATCCATAAAGAATAGAAAGACAAGCGTTGAATTGACAACAGAACTGGCAGAAGGCATAGGTGTCATTGTCCATCCATCAACAGTCCAAAGCACCTTTGACCAGTGTTCCATAGTCCAATATCTGTGTTCTTGTGCATATTTTATCCTTTTAGTCTTAGTCCCCTTTCTTAACAGAGGTATTCTTACTGCAACACATCCTTTAAGTCCTGATTTCAAGGGTGAATTTCGTACTGTTGGTCATTTAAAAATATTTAAATAAGTATTCAAGGTGTTAAAATAATTCCAGGGATGCATCACTCCTTCATGGCCATCATCTCAAATTCCTTTAGGTAATTAAAGGCTGGCAAACATGTGTCCAACCAAGACTGTTCTCCACAATTACAAAAAGACTATTTTTATTTTTTTCCTCCTTCTGACAAAATGAAGGCAAAATAAATCCAACACATAAATCCTGTAGAAATATTTTAAGATGCAATTCCTTGCTCATAAAGTAAGGGATGAAACGCATCTTTGTCACTACACTTTTTAAAACTGTTGAATTCCCCCTTGGCTATGCTACAATGAGAAGCTGAAGGTTGTAGCGATGTCTACTTTTGAGAACTAGAAACAAAGTCGAGTTCAAAAGGCAAACTGATAATAAAAAAATAAATAAAATAATAATTTAGGATTAAAATGTTAAAAATGTTATTTAGTTATTCAGACTGAAAGCAAAATAAGAGGAGTCATAATTCTTGGCCACACTAAAATACCATTGCTTAATCCTTCCTTCCACCCATTTATGATCTCCAGTGTGCTTATGTCTGCATCACGCTTAGAACAATACTTGCCTGTTTAAAAATCCCATTACCTAATGGATACCATTAAAGGCAGAGGAATGTCTCAGTAATGGTTAGAGGTAAACAGGTTAAAAGGAGAGTCCTTTTTATTTCTTTATTTTTTAGCTAATCCCCTGTTCAACAGGACTCTTGAATTCACCGATGTGGGGTGGCCCTGGCATCTCTTGACAGCAACTGTCAAGCCTGCTTTTGCTCTAAAAGCATCTGAAGTCTCTACCAAGGACCTAATGGTCTATTTTTTCTCTCCTTTCTTGGGAGCATCCATCATTCATGGACTCTATCTTAATACTGAAATATGGTTATGATATGAAAACTGTTTATCTGTAATGCTTTCAAAGCTCAATTCGTTATTAGAAAGACGTACAAAACAAGTGCACTTCTGCTGGTCATTATGAGCACATTCTGAGAGAAGTCTTTCTTATATGGATACCGTTTAAATTCACAATGGTTTCCTGTCATTTCAAATGTTTTTAATATGTTCAGGAAACAGAATTCTGTTGTTGTTAATAGCCCTTTCACTCCTGTTGTAAATCATTTAGGAAGTGTGCTTGTAAGAAGGTAGCTGCAAGAACTTTTTTCAGAGCTTGATATTAAAGTACAGCATTCAACTGGTAGGAAGCACTTTTTTATATTAGGGATTTACTATCACATAAAAAATGACAAGAACATGTTTGGGCAACACAAATAGTAATAATAATAAAAAAAAAATCTTATTGCAAGTACAGTATTTAAAAATTGCAAGGTTGCAGTATAAGCCATTTAGGTTAGTAGAAGAAAATAAAACAAATTGCCATCACCGTGCTTCAAGCATGCCACCCAGTATCAGTGAAATGTTTACCTTAGTAAGCGCTCTTGGTAAACTATTGCGGTTACGGGGCTGAGAAGGAGAGAACAAAAAAGACAAATTTAATTATTCATCTGGCAGTAAAATGTGCTGTAAATAGCAGATCCTATACGATACAAAGACAGAACCAGGCAACAGTTGATCAACATTATTTACAACGTGGCAACTATTGCACAGCTAATATTTGTGTCAAACAATCATCTATAAAACAGTTGATTTGTACTGCAGGTCTATTTTGGAATAGTCTTCTTTACATGTAATTTAAAAACACAAAATAAAACCTTTCCAGCAGCAGCACGTTTCAATATGCAATGATGCATTTCTTGTGTGACCAGAGTCACGCGATCATAGTAGCAGTGACCCTTTGCCAATGGGTGACTGCCTGTCCTTTTTATAACCTCAATATCTCCTCAAATGTCTTTGGCAGAGCAACTGCTCATTTTCTCTACAAACAAAATAAAAGCTCCCTGCAGAAGGAACGAAAACAATTCCTTCTAGATCTGCACTGCATAGGGTGCAGTGCTTTTACAGGAGAGGATTCTACACAATCACTTAAAATTAGAAGATGACACAATGACGTCTCCTTAGGTTGCTAATGGGTTTCTATTTGAATCCACCACCTGCCTCAAGAATAAAAAAAAAATTGTCCATTGCAGAATTAATAAAATAAGTTTAAAAACATACACATTCCAAAGGAGATGACTCATTATAACTGCGACACTTTCAATGTTCTGGAGTGTATTATATAGTCATCCGTAACTATTAAAACAAGTAGTGCCAAATTTAAAAAATACAAAAAGACTTAAAAATTCAATGAGAAACCTTTTGACTAGAAGTCTTTCTCAGTTTCTTCAATGGTATGATATAAAACAAAGTGTGGATGTCATGTAATTATCTGAAAAACAACTGCAGTTTAAAATAATTCTAGTTGCCAAAAGGCACAATAGATTTAACACCCACAGGTTCAATAATGGGTACAAAAGATAAGGTGCCTTTGGTGACAGTTCCATGTAGCTGCAGTTTGGTATTAACAATGGGAAGATCTACCAGTAAGTCATCCAGCTTCTATATCGTTTAGGGAAGATGTTAGACTCGTATTAATGCTTAGTGATTCTATTCAGTGAAAATGTTTTTCAAGATATAAATAGACGAAGGTGAAGCTAATAGAAAAGACTGCTCAGTGTAAGAGTACAGAACTAAGAAATGCAATGCTGTATTCTAAAATATTGATCTCAGCCTGTGAGATAGCAGGGAGGGGGTTAAAATCCTCCCTGCTTTAAAAATGCACTGTTGGGTGAATGGGCTAAGGGTTTTTATTGGTTAATTGGTTAATTGTGTAATTGTTTAATAGTTTTATTGTTTAGTTATCCCCTGCACCTGGTGGTAATTGTAAATTAGAGCCAGGTGCAGGGTATTTAAGAGAGGCAGCCAGTCTGTTCAGGGCTGCTGTGAAGAGCCCGACTGTGTGAGTGAATAGTCGTATTGAGGTATTGTGTGAGTTTGTGTTTTTGAGTGCTTGTGGCAGGTAAACGGCTTAGCCGTCCTGTGTGACAGTTAGGATCTTGCATCGAGTGTTTAGTTAGTGTTCCGAAGGAGCTAGGTGTTTGTTTTAGCTTATTTTTGTTATTAAAGTTGCGCATCAGTGCTATTTTTCTTTCAAACTTGTGTGTGTATCGTGATTTTTAGAAGGGAAAACAACCCAAGCGGGTCTGTTTGGTGAGCCGGCCGTCACACAGCCATAATAAATATTAAAGATGTTTAACATAGCATGAAAGGGTATTCTACCTGTGAACCAAAAAAAAAAATACTTAGAACAACTTTGTCGGAGCACATTTTTTTGTATTTTGTCAACTAAACATATATATTTTTTTTTTTTGGAATGGGGAAAATATTTCAAGTTTTTTTTTTTTTTTTTTTTTTTTTTCCCCAGGTCAGTAGGAAGAAACTTGATTCTATATACGTCAGATAAGAAGGCTTGTCCAAACAACACATGAAGATAAAACACAAGAACATAATGCTGGCTTCAATACTACCTGTATGTGTTTCATGCCCCAACTACTACTATTTGAGGAATGTCCCAGCATCACCCACTCATATCTTCCTAGGGCGATAGTGTCCCTATTGCAGCTACATGAGCTTTTCTTTCACGTTTTCCATTTTCAATGAGCGCTATGTGGCTACAGTAAACCCCCAATAACTGTTTGAAACCATAACCTAAACATCCAACTGGCAGGAAATACACACACTAAAAGCTTACTCGCTGACAGGGCCTTCTATACATTGAACTGTACTTGATGAACATTTACTCTTTGGATGTGAAAATCAATTCAATGTCATTTTCAGTTGGCAGAAGGGAAATTGCTAACCTGATGCCCGGACATACACTCAACAAGAAGAGAAGTCAATGAGTCAGGTTTCACACAGCCCATGGCAAAAACATGGCAAGGACATTCCTTCCCAGCACTGGTTACCTAGCAACTGCATTTATATCTTCTAAATAATCAAAAAAGGTCATAGACTGTGTATTCTGTCTGAGCAACTTTAAGCACTGAAAATAACCCCCTTTCAACGCTATCATTACAGGCTGAGACATTCAACATGGCATTGCTATGAAGCTGGGACTTTTAATATTATGTCTTCATGTACTTCCTCATGCCCTCAAAAGGCCAAGGGGTTCAAATTGAGCCCAAAACAAATTGACAGAACTAATTTTGATCTAACTGGATAAATTGTGGAGTAATCTTATCTGTCACGACTCCATCCTTAGAGTCCAGTACACATATTAACATTATACCGTACAACTGTTAAATATGGTAGTGCTACTTGATCTCAAGTGGTTCATAGTTTCCAGATCTTGACCATGCACAGCAGGAGGGTTTGTTGGTATGGAGAGCAATCTCCTCATGAGGTATGAGATTGCTAAGGGTCAGTGACCACTAATAGCTACCACCCACACAAGTCAACTATTCATGACTGATCACACAGCAGCAGGACTCACAGACATATTACAGATGCAAGAAAATGGAATGGTGAAACTAGAATTACCATTATAAAAAAGAGAATATTCAACAATTTTAGATGCTCTACCATTTCCACAATTGCACTCCTGTCCATTATTGTGTCATTTCTCGACATGAAATCAAGCAGTATGTTACATTAGATAAGGTGTGCACAGAATATGGATTCTTAATGGTACCTGTGACAGAAGCTTGTTGTCATCTTCTAGAATTCTGACTTTTGTCTCCAACTGCCGGATGTAGTTTGAAGATGGATCTAGTGAAAAAGTAGGAAAACAGTCATTAAAATAAAAAAGCAAACATACAATTATATCTATCTATCTATCTATCTATCTATCTATCTATCTATCTATCTATATATATATATATATATATATATATATATATTATTTATTTATATATATATATATATATATATATATATATATATATATATATATATATATATATAGATTAGTATCTTTTGTACACCTTATAACCGTTACTGTTGGAAATTTGGGGAAATGCTGACAGCTAAATATCAGGGCTAGTTTTTCACATACATTTTCTAAATTAGTGCTTAGGCGATGGGTTGCGAAAATATCTGTTAAAGTTGAAATGCAGGGTAATGTGGGTGATATTTTACTCTAAAAATGTCTCAAGTGTAATTAGATTCATATTGACACCAGAAAATCTGAAATGTTGGTTTCCCTCGACTTCCCTCTCCAATGGCACAGCTTTAAGTATTTATCAAATACTTCATCAAAAGTAAAGTAAAAAAAAGTAAAGTTTTGAAGAAAATACAAAACTAATCTGGCTTCATTTGAGATGACAAAGACTCAGGTAAACCTGAAAAAGTATATATTTTTCTCCCTGAGAAAAGGGTTGTTAAATATTAACAGCAAACATATAATATTAATGTGATTTCCATGCTTTGTCAACAGCTGCACGGTAGCTTTGTTTCCAAGTGCAGCTTCAGTATGCCATTAAATAATTAAAACTACATTATTATGCTACCAACAAGGGAATTAAATATATTTTAAATTGTTTGTGGAACCACAGGTAAGCAAACATGGGGATATCAATACTGCTGGGTTTCAAAAAATGTGTTTTGTCGTAACATTTTCAATGTCAAGAAAGCACCTCCTGTCACACAGTGATACCAAGTTAATTCCCAGCATTCCTTGCTACGCCCTCTGATTTATCAGGGCACTAGAAAGCTTCTCAGAAGCAGCCCATTCTCCACCATCAGCATTCCTTTCAACTGACACGACTAAAGAATGGGAAGGAGGCACCTTTAGAAGCACAGCCCAAAAGACGTAAAAGGAAATACTCCTTTCTTTCAGCGCCAAGTCTTAATATGCACCAGATGCAGTTCATCAATTGCAGCTTTTAAGGGCTTTTACGGGTTTCAGTAAAGCTGCATTGCATTTTAGGCTTCCTCACATCAAGTAAATGATGATTGTTTGCTGTAATACAGTTTATTTTATAATACATAATCAATTTAGAACGTAACACAAAAGTAAATGACAGATTAAAACAATGTAATATTTAACAACCAGTCAGCACTGTAAAAATCTTTAATAATTTTTAATATTTCAGAAAAAAAAAAAAACTGCATCTACTATACAACCTTACTAGATATCTGTGTCTTGATACATTTCATTATTAATGGGCCTGCAATCATTGTAAATTCCCTGGAAAGGTATCAGACAGAAAACACGAGGAACTGTTTGTTAAAAGGTTCAAGTGATTATGACTAATTTACTGAAGCGATACATCACCTTCTTGAACAAGATGTCATTTTGTTTTCTCTCATGGTTGATTTTTATGTTCTCTGTAGGCATTATTAATATAAATTTGACAGTGTAGTAATATAAATAAATTAGCATTAACTGCTCCACTGGGCCCTGTTGTAAATCTGTTTAGTTCCTGCTTTGTCAGATGTTCTCCCTTTGGTTCTGCAATAACTTCCCTGAGTTCATTTCAAAAGTCTATGAGCAATACAGTACTGTTTTTACAGTAATATTAAAGTCTCTCCTCTGCAAGTAATTTGTATGCTTGCTGTGTTTCTTCACATATTCCCGGAAGAAACGGAATGTGTCATCACATGAAACCTCTGTACCATATGTGATCTGCATTTTCTCAGAATATTCATAGCCAACAGGTCTGCGTATCAAAATGTCAAACATGATCGTTCCCATTACAGCTCACAAAGGTCCACAAATCCATGCTACCTGTCAACATGAATGCCACAACATGCACAGATTCTGAACTGTTGTATAACCAGTTGGATTGAGTGCCTTTTCCAGTCTCAAACTAGTTAAGAACATAAGAACATAAGAAAGTTTACAAACGAGAGGAGGCCATTCGGCCCATCTTGCTTGTTTGGCTGTTAGTAGCTTATTGATCCCAAAATCTCATCAAGCAGCTTCTTGAAGGATCCCAGAGTGTCAGCTTCAACAACATTACTGGGGAGATGATTCCAGACCCTCACAGTTCTCTGTGTAAAAAAGTGTCTCCTATTTTCTGTTCTGAATGCCCCTTTTTCTAAACTCCATTTGTGACCCCTGGTCCTTGTTTCTTTTTTCAGGCTGAAAAAGTCCCTTGGGTCGACACTGTCAATACCTTTTAGAATTTTGAATGCTTGAATTAGGTCGCCACGTAGTCTTCTTTGTTCAAGACTGAACAGATTCAATTCTTTTAGCCTGTCTGCATATGACATGCCTTTTAAGCCCGGAATAATTCTGGTCGCTCTTCTTTGCACTCTTTCTAGAGCAGCAATATCTTTTTTATAGCGAGGTGACCAGAACTGCACACAATATTCAAGATGAGGTCTTACTAGTGCATTGTACAGTTTTAACATTACTTCCCTTGATTTAAATTCAACACTTTTCACAATGTATCCGAGCATCTTGTTAGCCTTTTTTATAGCTTCCCCACATTGTCTAGATGAAGACATTTCTGAGTCAACAAAAACTCCTAGGTCTTTTTCATAGATTCCTTCTCCAATTTCAATATCTCCCATATGATATTTATAATGTACATTTTTATTTCCTGCGTGCAGTACCTTACACTTTTCTCTATTAAATGTCATTTGCCATGTGTCTGCCCAGTTCTGAATCTTGTCTAGATCATTTTGAATGACCTTTGCTGCTGCAACAGTGTTTGCCACACCTCCTACTTTTGTGTTGTCTGCAAATTTAACAAGTTTGCTTACTATACCAGAATCTAAATCATTAATGTAGATTAGGAATAGCAGAGGACCTAATACTGATCCCTGTGGTACACCGCTGGTTACCACACTCCATTCTGAGGTTTTTCCTCTAAAAAAGATGAATCTTAAGATGAAGTCATTCCTCAGATCAGTGCGTCACAGTTTGATAACACCTCACTTAGAGAGCTGTATGCATCAGTGGTCCCAAGATATACATAAGATATATTTTTGGCCTTTTAAAGAATAACTAAGGGCCTCAACTTGAGCACAATCCACAGTCACATTATCTCAGCTTAACTGACCTTATCTTCACAGACCTGCAATTTCCTAGCAGCATTGTTCTTTTATCCTGTGGTGGATGTATAACAGATCTCACTGAACAGCACCATTAACTCTCTTCTGAAATTAGACCTGTTCTGTTCCATGCATTTAATGTTAAACAGTTAAGTTTTAGGGAAGGGTGATACTGGAATGCATTTCTAAATTGTGGTTTACCTAAAAGGGCCTTATTTTGTGCAAAAACCAGGGCTTTGAAATCATCTATACCATTGTAACTCAAAACTGCTTTAGTTTCAGGATATACAGAGGATTTCGGAATCAATTCCTCAAACAGATTGGACATATAAATGGGGCTGTTGCTGTAGGAAGGAGCAGAAACATATGTAGATCACTCTAGGGACCATTGCAGAGCTTTGACATGAGCAATAACATGCTAACTAGTACAGGTGGTCCTGCTCATAATTGTTCAGCAGCAGAAAAAAGAATAAGTGCTATTGGAATTGTATAAGAGAAAAAAAAAGTGTAACAGCATGTTTCCCTGTGTGAAACTGATGTGGAGTAGTATTTTCAGTAAATGAGTTGACTGAACTTTGCACAGAGGCACACTTGCCCCTTGCATTCCAGTGCTAAGTTGTCTAGGTGAAGAGATGAAAGGGTTCTGGTCTCTCTTTTTTCTATATTTATTTAACTATTTATTTGGTTTTAGTTTTTGCCCCCTCTCTTTAATTATGTAAATAATTAATAGCCAATAGCACAAAAAAGCTGCAGCTGCTCTTCACTCCTTGTCTGTGAGATCTCGTTTTTTTTTTTGGTGTTATGTTCATATACTCCTCACAAAATCAAACAAACAAGAAAAAAGGTATAATTCTCAGAATTACAGTAAACAGACAGCCAGGCTGCCCACCTATCACTAATCCTCTTTACCTCCCTTGTGACCCTTTAATCTCACTACATCTGGTCACCTGACCGCCATCAAGCACTCAAGCCGATTATCAGGCTGTACCAATGTCCAGGCCGAGTCTGGAAATGTGCAGGGACCCTTTTCCAGATATAACTGCAGGGTTAACACAGGCTACAGCCATACAGACAGTGTTACTAAAGAGTCTTCAACCAACAGGGGACTCTTCTCACAAAGACAGTTCAGCATAAACTGCTAACTATTTAATGAGATTACAAGGGGCAATCCCTTTGTTTGCATTTATTTTATAGGATTTAATAAAAGTGTATGCCTATTATGAATTAAATGTAAATCAAAGTGTAAGCTTAAAGACCAACACATGTTTTTCCTTTGTTCTGCACTGGTTAAAACTGGGAAACTGAGAGGACTATGAAGCAATAACCCCCCCAGCCTCTCCTCCTCCAACAGAAACACACAGATTTCTTTCATATAAGTAGAACATAACTACTTGAATCCAAGCCATGTGCTGTTTTTGTTTTATTTTATTTTATTTTAATTTGTACAGAATATGCACATGTTAAATGGATTTTCAAAGGGTTAGTTTAAAAACATTCCCCCTTGAATTCAAAAGGTCCCGCTGGCAGTACATAATTCAACCTCTGAAAAAAAGCACAGCAAAATGCTGTAGAACATCTTAGTTACTATATAGTACAAAAGCCTTATTTAAAATGATATGATGGTTGCTTTTAATAACAAAATCTCACTGGATGTTAATGCAGTATGTACACTATGACACAAGATACATATTTTTCTTGAGACAATGTAAACTACAGCCTACATTAAAAATCTGCATAGATTAAACACTGTGACAAACACAGAATTTAATAAGTATGCAAGGGTTGCAACTGTGCTAAGTTTGAATAGCTCACATTGTTTTTTTCATTACAGAAATGTAAATCTTGTCAGGTTAGAACGGTAAATTGCAGGCTGGAGGGTCAGCTGGACCTGGCCTTATAGCCTCTGTATGTCGGACCAGATTGCACCATTTCAGTGAGCCACTTGAGCCATGTCTGCTTTTTCTTGTTTTATAATATTAAGGCTCAGCTTAGAAGAAGCCATAAGGGCTGGGAACAGCGTTAAGCCCTGTCAGTGTCAAGGCAGACTAACTGTGTGCTGAATAATCATGAAGGAAAGACGGGGAATCCGAGAGCACTTCTAGAAGAGACTACCTTTTTACTTTAACTGCATGGTTTGCGCACACCTCGGGAGGTCAAGAAAGTGAAAAGTGAGATTTGTAGAACGCACCTAGCTGTCGATTTCAATCCATCACACATTCCACTGAGCTACACACAATGGAAAATTACCATACAGAACTATGCCTACAAAAAGGTATGTCAAGTTGTTCAAAGAACCACAAAAAGGCAGGTGGTATTATGCAGGTAAGACAGCTAAATGTGTTTTAAAATCAATTCCCCTTTATAAATTTCACTGCCATTTTCACCATCTGCCTTACCACATTGCTGTTTCCTTTTTCTAACACGCTTTCTCCACTTTGAAATGTCAGAATGTTCGATACTAGAATAACCCTTTCCTTCTGTTGTTCCATATCTATTAAGAGCTTCCAACTGGAACTCCCCATAACTCCGTGGGTCAAGGGAATGGCAGAGTTACTGTAAATGTTTCTTTTGCTCTGTCCTTTTAAAAAAATGCATTACCAATTAGCAGTTTAACTAAAGAATGATAATGGAGGCAGTGGAAATTATGTTGACGACATTTAGAGGGCATGGAATTGGATTTTAAAATACAAAAGTGTCTTGCCCTTAAAAATATCATGGACTCACAGAAAGGTTTTTTAATCAATAGGTATGATGGTGCAGATAGTCGTACTTTTACTCTTGTATTCTTCTGTCTCTCCTGTAGGGACAGTAGTAATTTAAACTGATTGTCTGTCTCTGGATTTCAAACAGTTTAACACTACCTCTAAGAGTAGCATTGTGGGGTGAGCTGCAATTGGGGGCTGGAATGTTTTAAGAAGACACTGCAGAGAGGCAACAAGGTGCTTATATGCTCTGCTATAATGAGCAAATTAGCTTTCAAAACAGATTAATGCAGCAATGTGGCCTATTCTTTTAATTAAGTACATTGATGGCTTTCTGCATGAGGTATTAATTATCCATCCATCCATCCATCCATTATCATTAACCGCTTAATCCTTTACAGGGTCGCGGTGAGCTGGAGCCTAACCCGGCAGGCACAGGGCGCAAGGCAGGACTACACCCTGGACGAGACGCCAGTCCATCACAGGGCACCACACACACACAAACACTCACACAGAGGGCAATTTAGAATGACCAATCAACCTAAACAGCATGTCTTTGGACTGTGGGAGGAAACTGGAGTACCCGGAGAAAACCCCCACACACACAGGGGGAACATGCAAACTCCACACTGACAGACCCCAAGGCCTGAATCGAATTTTAATAGATGGACGTGACCTGCTGCATGTAGCATGTGGCGGACCACAAGGTCAGACAGCACTGCCCTTTTTCCCACAGAAGTGTGTGGTAGGCTCACCGTGTGTAATAAGAGAACAACTACCTCGATTACTGGACAGAAACGAGTCAGGTTGAAGGGGAGTGAACAATTGCTTACAAAGGTATAAATATCAAACACTGTAAAGTTTTGTCAGTTTTTTCATCTCTTTTGAACTGACTCTGCGGAGATTACAGATGTACTGAAGCCTGGTCCGAAGTCACTTGCTTATATGATTGTATTGGAGGTATACCTTTCTTGTATATAAAGTGTTTTTGAATCAAAAAACATTTGTCAGCTTATTTTTCCACTTCAAAAGGAATTTATATTTTATTTGCAACCCAAATTCATGTGGATATTTCACTTTACTGTAGCTGATGTCTGGCAAATAACGATCTATTTTATTTGATTAAGCAAATAACTGATTTGTACTATGAAAAAATAGGGTCTGTCTATCTACTAAAAAGGAATTTGTTCAATGCATTCTGGGTCTCATTGAGACAGCCACTGACCAGCTTTGGTTTCAACAAGGTCATCTCCTGCATGTGACATTTCAATCCATACTTTACACTGATATTAAAACCCTTTGAGAGGCTCACTCTCAATTATTAACCAGGTTATGTGCACAGCCTAAACAATCGGACCCTGGACCTTTATGTTTGAGGTGAAGACGGCTGCATTTAAAAGCTGAAGTCACTCCTATTTGCAAACAGAAACGATGCACCCAGTAACCCCAGTCTATGATGATAAAGCAATGCTTCTGTGTTTGACAGAGTTGTTGCTCTCTGCAGTACTGAGGCACCACACGTTACTCGTACCTACTCTGTGACTGATCTGTTTTCTGAAAAAGCATCATTTGAATTGGCTCAAAAAGCAATGGCTACATTTGCCCAAAGCCAACTCAATATTGTACGAAAAAAATGGCTGACAGAAGAATGTTCGCTTAAGGTGCGCTGGTGGAGAATGGTTGCCACTGGGTTTACTGGGGATATGTCTAGTGGGAGATCCAGAACATGTCAGCCCAACGAGGTAACAGTCCACTCACTTAGAGAGCATTAACACTAAATGAGCCCTTGATGGAAAGGGGAACTTGGTTTGTAAAGCCAGTTGACCATTTTATTGCTGTGAAAAAAAAAAAAAATGTGTTAAAATGTGTTTTTCTGCCGTTTTTAATTATGTTGGTGATGGCAACCCTCCTACAGACCAATGGAGACAACGTCAAGCAAATCATGTGCAGTACTGTGTGGTACCTTACCAGGTTCTCTCTGTTGTGGACATAAAAAAAAATCTTGCAAAACTTCCTTCTAATATGACACTACTCTGACCAGGTTCAGTTTTGGAACAAATTATATCTCCACACCTAAGTAAGCAAGGTGAGGCACTGACTGTGATTCAGCAATCCTGTATCAAATGATACAATCTAATCTCCACCCTTCTTTTCCTTCTGGTAAGGAGCCTCAAGGGCCTGTTTGCTTCATTTGTCAATTGGCAGTGGCAAAAGAGACTCTGAGTAGACATATCACTTCCAGAGGAATCACAAAGAGCCAACGACCTGAAAACCCGCAAACTGCAATGCATGTTTTCAACTGATTAGGTTAGTAACATTTGTATTTATTTATTTTAAAGATGACTGGGCAGTATTTAATTTGCAACCATATTTCCCCTAGGCATTTTAAAAGGCAGAGGAATGCAAAATGTTTTTTAGCCAGTATGCAGTATGCATATCCTATTCCTAATTAGAATATTTCATTATCAGTGCATAAGCATGAACTGTATATCAAATAAACTGAATAGGAATCAGAATATCTGAACATTCCACACACACACACACACACACACACACACACACACACACACACAAAAAAAAACGTTCAAAATTGTAAACTTGGTTGTATTTCCGGAAGGAGAATCCGCCCACTAATCAACAAATCATTTCCAAACGCCGGCATAAAAACTCTGTGTGGCTTACATTCATGTCACTTCTTTTGTTTTGGCCTCCACCACTGCCTCCACCTTGCAGCTGCCTTGTCTGGGGGAAGGTGGACCATAGTCACTTTCTATCCGCCATACCAGGATTGCATGATAACGTTTGTGTATTCGTCTGTCCAGCAATGCAAGTGGCAGTCATGAACCCTTGACAGGTTCACCAGCCAAATTTATTATCGTCATTAAACCATATGTTATATTGCATCAATCAATATTCCATTGCATTCAATCATATTGTGGATTCTCATTCCTGAATACTAGGTCCTGAATGCTTAATATTTCAAATATGAATTCTAATTTTCTTTGCATTTATCTTTAATCCAGGGACATATTATTTGAAGTGGAGGGATTTGTCCCTGCAAAATGACTTTATCAAGTTAAGAAGATCAGAGACATATGGCATTAACTGATTGTTAACCAAAGCTATACCAATCCCTATGCACAAATTCAGAAATATCAGATGTTTTGAAATGAAGATTAAAAGTTGACACTGAAGGTGGTGTAGCAGGGTTCCGTTTTAGGCTGCAATTGTGTTGTTACACTGGTGCTCAGCATATTATAAAACTAACACAGACAGTATACATCCAGTACTTTCTAATCCTGTTTAAGACCTCAGTAAACATGAGCTTGCAACACCATGTTTAGACATGGCAGTACTTCTCTAAAATACCATCAAAATAGGCTTTGAATAATTCATAAACAAAGCATTCTGCTCAAGGTCAGTATAGTAATACCAAGCAGTTTTGTGATAAGGGATGAATTGCTTGGTTTGACTATGTTGGAATGAAACAGGATCTTTTAGAAT